>NC_091166.1:50338222-50363222 GCF_040958095.1 Procambarus clarkii | reverse complement strand
ACCGAGACATAGCTGGGACTTGCTTAACTGTCTCCAATGAGCAGCCAACGACGTGACTGCACTCCAGCACACAACATTTCATAAGCCATGTTCCTTAAAGTTTAGCTTTAATTTCCGGCAAGGTACTTAACATAATAATATACCCTGACTTAATACACCTCCAGGGCGCCCCGGGAAGCAGCCATACTGTGTTCTTCCTGGCAAGATGTCCTCCCCAAACATGTCCTTATTATGACCGGCCGCGACTCTCAATGCTGCGAGGGACGCTTATTACCTGCAAACTTCCCTTCCATCCTCAACCTTCCCCCTCTCCCCCATCCCATCCCCCCCATTCCTCTCATCTCTCCCTCCACTCCGTCCCTGATGCCGGGTCGGGCGGACCCCTCACCAGACTAAGGGGGTGAATATATATACTGAAGGGGAGCGAGTTTTGTGTTTGTCCTCCTGGATAACTCTGTTATATACCAGTCTGGTAAACCTTTGTTTCCACTCCTGGAAGACGCGTGTTTGTTCATTGGTGCAATATGGATCTACACCCAGGACTTTGGTACAATATGTATTAACACCGGACTGATACAGCATGTATGTACACGGGACTTTGGTACAATATGTATTAACACCGGACTGATACAGCATGTATGTACACGGGACTTTGGTACAATATGTATTAACACCGGACTGATACAGCATGTATGTACACGGGACTTTGGTACAATATGTATTAACACCGGACTGATACAGCATGTATGTACACGGGACTTTGGTACAATATGTATTAACACCGGACTGATACAGCATGTATGTACACGGGACTTTGGTACAATATGTATTAACACCGGACTGATACAGCATGTATGTACACGGGACTTTGGTACAATATGTATTAACACCGGACTGATACAGCATGTATGTACACGGGACTTTAGCACAGCATGTTTGTTGTGAGCATAAGTTGTGCTAATTGTTCATGGCAGCGTTGACGTGCTTTAAAAGCAAAGATCAAATGGAAGCGAGAAAAATAAATCGCAGATAATATATTGAGTTGGTAATGTTGGGGTTCTCTCCCTCCCTCCCTCTCTCACCCTCTCTCTCTCTCTCTCTCTCCCTCTCTCTCTCTCTCTCTCTCTCTCTCTCTCTCTCTCTCTCTCTCTCTCTCTCTCTCTCTCTCTCTCTCTCTCTCTCTCTCTCTCTCTCTCTCTCTCTCCCTCTATCTCTCTCTCCCTCTATCTCTCTCTCCCTCTATCTCTCCCTCTCCCTCTATCTCTCACCGCCTCACTCACCTAGTTGTGCTTGCGAGGGTTGAGCTTCGACACTGTGGTCCCGCTTCTCAACTGTCAGTCAACCGGTGTACAGATTCCTAAAGACTAGGGAACATCCGGGTCCTCGTTGACAACCGCAGGATAGAATCTGAGTCTTGAGAAGGAGAATGGACAGTCGTCTTATGGGGTTCTGTAAACCTTATCATCTGGCCTCCCGAGCTCAGATAAGGAGACCGCTGCTTGGACGGAGATAAGAAAACTTGCTGAAAGCCAAGATGACATTGAAAATCTGGAGGGTAGGAGCAAAAGTTTTCTTCTCTCAAGTTCCGAAGGTCCAACGGAGCTTTCTTTTTTCTTGGGAGATAACTTTATTCAGAGGCAACGTTCGGGCAGCCTGCAGTGCTCTCAGATTGTCACTCCGTCAAAAAATGCAACTGTTTTTGGGTAACTAGAAACGCACCTAACCTGTCTATGCCCATGCTTACAAAACGTCAACATTACGTTGCTTTAATCGACTTGAGAATGGTCCAGGACGGACCGAAACGTCGTCGTCGTCCCTTCACTTTCTAGTGTGTGATCTGGTCAACTTTATTTAATATTAACTCTTAAACATCGAATTGTTAACTGATTGGTCGATTCCGTTAATAATGCGACGCATTTGGGAAGATACCTGATAAGTATGGGTGGGTGTGAGGGTATATCCATAGCCCTCAGACTCGTCTGAAATACACCTTAATACACCTCTGTTCCACACAAAGGTGTATTTAGGTGTTTCTGGACCTGTGTATAGTCGTTCTCCAGGTGTACATCAGTCACATCAACATTGTACACGAGATTAAGCTGATTGCACGTCTATTAATACCTTTTTGCTAAGGTATCTGCCAAGTTTGTGAGTATGCACCAGCACCTTACAAGTGCCCTTACACCTGAGATGCTGCGGCCACATAGGAAGAGGTTTCCAAGGTGCTATACCGTCTTCCTCTCTCTACTTGCTAGAGGCGCTTGTGGTGGCTCTCTTATCTTACACGGCGATATTGTCTCTATGGAATCTTACATGGTGATGTCTCTCTCCGACCTTATAAGTGATCAAATCCACAAGGGCCGTGACGAGGATTCGAACCTGCATCCGGGAGCATCCCAGACATCCTCGTCACGGCCCTTGTGGATTTGTTCATTTGATGCATCACGTTAGTGTGATCTCTGTGTGTGTCTTATAAGTGATGTCTCTGTCAAATCTTACAAGGTAATGTCTCTGTCCTATCTTACAGGTGGATGTTTCTACCCGATCTTACAAAGTGATGTCGTATCTCTTGCTGTGCTCTCTCTCGCTCTATATATATATATATATATATATATATATATATATATATATATATATATATATATATATATATATATATATATATATATATATATATATATATATATATATATCATCCGGGGTGTATCGTAGTCGTCTCTGCCATGACTGGTTAACTGACATCCTGTGATACACAATTCAGCTCATCCCTGCGACGTTGTCTCTGGAGGTCTTGACGGTGAATAATACATCACTACGACGGAAGGAGTTACGACGCCCTAAGTGCTCAAAGATGCTTCTTGGGCTCCGTAATAGCCCATGAAAGACGTAGTTACTATGACATGCTCTTAAGATGCGTCTCAAGCATGATAATAAAAGGCCAGGAGACAAAGAGCACCCTGATATTTGTTCCAAGAAATTCAGGTTATATATTTAAAGGTAACTTTACAGGGTTTCCAGGTAAAAACTCGTAATTTAATCACTAGCTCCCACACACACACACACACACACACACACACACACACACACACACACACACACACACACACACACACACACACACACACACACACACACACAGTATACAAAGTATACATAGTGGTGAGTTTAGATAATATAAATTAAATATATTCTCTTTCAGAGGATTAAAAATTTGTTTCCAAACGCTCAGGCTGAGATAATGTGCATCTATATTTACACACACACACACACACACACACACACACACACACAGACACACACACACACACACACACACACACACACACACACACACACACACACACTGAACGCTTATTATTGGAAGTATAAGTTTAGAAAATGAACGTCTATTGGAAATTAAAACTTCTGTACTGTGCAATTTTCTGGGTTTACTAAACAAGGACCTAGTTACCAGGGGTGATGTACGGTCGTGCGCTTGTAGCCAATACAAGAAGAAGAAGAAGAAGTAGAAGAAGTAGCCAATACAAGTCATACAAAGTGAATGACTTTGAGACATAAGTGATACATCGCTGCGTTTCCCCTCACTCTCCCTCAAGGAGGTGTTTCTAGAGGGGAAAGCAGAGACCCACAGGCTGAGATAATGAGGTTCTTAATGGGGTCCTGCGCTAGGATGATGGTGATGGTGATGGCTTGTCAGTCTCTTGGTTATGACCTTGTCTTAATGCCGGGCAGCTTGTGAGAAGGGCTGGCCCCCACTTCCCGGGGTAAATATCGGCAAGGTGTCCCGCTCTAGACCCGCTCGTGAGGGCTAGAGGGCTGTGTTCTCGTGATCAGTGTTTATGAATGTTGTTTATAATGTTTGATGTTTGTATTATGAATATGTTGTTTAATTTTCAGTATTTTTTGTTTGCAATATTTGTAATAACCACTCCATTTGTACCACAGTGGTACAAATGGTACCTTGTCAAGTGTGTCTTGGTTATCTTTGCTCACATTAAGTGTGTTGTCGTTAAGTGTGCTTACCTATCACAGACTACAGGGGAGTGAGCTCTAGCTCTGCATGCCCCGTTTCCTTACCGTTTATTCCTGGCGCGCTAATTCGTTTATGATAGTATATTTAAGTGGGCTATAACGTAGCGTGGGCGGCGGACCTAATAAGCAACACGATAGAGAATATAGCAAGAAACATTAAACCCAAGACATTACATTAACTGGCCAGGGAAAGGCGGGTCTCAGGAGCCACTGCTCGACCCTGCAGTCACATTTAGGTCAGCTCACGCCCTAGCAAAACATCATATGGAAAGCTATTTGGAGGGAGAGAATTGTTGTAAGTAAATTACCGTAGACATTTTATTTTATTATATTTTTTATATTATTTCCTACCACAGACGTGGCCAGACATTTACAATGCTAATCAGCATATATATATTTTTTCTTCTGTCCTCCATGGACAGGGTGAGAGATCAGTTAAACCTATAGTTCAGTGATTTATTGTACAATCAACCACAGAAGGTGATTGTAGTGCTTTTAAAATGCTAATCTAACCTGCAGACATAAATGCACAGATTTACATCTGCCCTACAGGAAGTGTTTGAAGTTTCTATTTACATAGTATCATTAATGTGTGTTTACAAAGGTGAAATGCAATTCTGACCATGCAGCTTCCACATACCCTGTATACAAATACACACATACATATACATACGGTGTAAGAGCCCTGGGCCAGA
Organism: Procambarus clarkii; assembly: GCF_040958095.1. Classification (NCBI taxonomy): domain Eukaryota; kingdom Metazoa; phylum Arthropoda; class Malacostraca; order Decapoda; family Cambaridae; genus Procambarus; species Procambarus clarkii. The sequence goes on along the minus strand of NC_091166.1, from coordinate 50,358,495 downwards.
ATTGATCAAGCATTCCCCCCCCCCCCCAACGAAACCTGTATATCTTTCCTTAATGACGCTTGTCTTGTTTACATTTATTAAACACTTTATGAGCTTGGGAACTTCACAACACAAAGTTAATATTGTTATAAACAACCTCGGAGATGATAGAACTACACGTAAACAAAGCCATGAGGGGAGGAAAGATGTACCGGCTTCGTAAGTGGTTGCTTAAATGTTTTACGAATCGTGGCCCGAGACACGAGGGATCTGGAGGCGTATTGATTGAGGCGGTTCTCGCCCCAATGGTGATACCTGGAGGGAGGACTCCACTTGTCTCAGCCTCCACTTGTCTCAGCCTCCACTGTCTCAGCCTCCACTGTCTCAGCCTCCACTGTCTCAGCCTCCACTGTCTCAGCCTCCACTGTCTCAGCCTCCAGTTGTCTCAGCCTCCACTTGTCTCAGCCTCCACTTGTCTCAGCCTCCACTTGTTTCAGCCTCCACTGTCTCAGCCTTCACTGTCTCAGCCTCCACTGTCTCAGCCTTCACTGTCTCAGCCTCCACTGTCTCAGCCTTCACTGTCTCAGCCTCCACTGTCTCAGCCTTCACTGTCTCAGCCTCCACTGTCTCAGCCTTCACTGTCTCAGCCTCCACTGTCTCAGCCTTCACTGTCTCAGCCTCCACTGTCTCAGCCTCCACTGTCTCAGCCTCCATTTTATTTGACCATTTAGCGTGAAAAAGAGTTTTTTTGTCCTTTGCTGTATTTCTTTTTTTGTTCATCCACTTGGATTGGTCGGTAGAGCGACAGCCTCGCTTCTGGCAGAGCCGGCGTTCGATTCCCGATAATCCTAGTTGATGGGCATCGTTCCTTCACTCCTTCCTCATATCCTAGCTCTTTGTCCTCATATCCTAGATCCTTGTCCTCATATTCCAGCTTTTGTCCTCATATCCTAATTCATTGTCCTCATATCCCAGCTCCTTGTCCTCATATCCCAGCTCCTTGTCCTCATATCCCAGCTCCTTGTCCTCATATCCTAGCTCCTTGTCCTCTTATCCCAGCTCCTTGTCCTCATATCCTAGCTCCTTGTCCTCTTATCCCAGCTCCTTGTCCTCATATCCCAGCTCCTTGTCCTCATATCCTAGCTCCTTGTCCTCATATCCCAGCTCCTTGTCCTCATATCCTAGCTCCTTGTCCTCTTATCCCAGCTCCTTGTCCTCATATCCCAGCTCCTTGTCCTCATATCCCAGCTCCTTGTCCTCATATCCCAGCTCCTTGTCCTCATATCCTAGCTCCTTGTCCTCTTATCCCAGCTCCTTGTCCTCATATCCCAGCTCCTTGTCCTCATATCCCAGCTCCTTGTCCTCATATCCCAGCTCCTTGTCCTCATATCCCAGCTCCTTGTCCTCATATCCCAGCTCCTTGTCCTCATATCCCAGCTCCTTGTCCTCATATCCCAGCTCCTTGTCCTCATATCCCAGCTCCTTGTCCTCATATCCCAGAACTCATCCTCAGACGTAAGAAATACAATTATCCGCTACTATTATAAAAAAAGCGCTACAAACAAACACACCTTTTTTTTTACACACACCGAAACGCGTGAAAAACAAATAAAATTCGACGCCCAAAATATATTTCAGCGGGCATACCTAACGTTGCAATTCATTGCTCGCTTACAAAAACATAACAGATTATTGCCCGGGGATCTATTTATACTCCCTGAATAATTTATTAATAATAGTTTTATTACAAAAATAAAAGTAATAATGATACTACAAATAATAGGTCTTTTTTTTGACCAACAGTGCATACTGTGTATTGTTATGTGGTCGTAGTATACTGTAAGTATATTGTCTGTCAAGTATTCTATAATATACTTGGCTTGTATGACTGATTGTATGACACTGAATCATAGAGAGAGAGAGAGAGAGAGAGACAGAGAGAGAGAGAGAGAGAGAGAGAGAGAGAGAGAGAGAGAGAGAGAGAGAGAGAGAGAGAGAGAGAGGGGTCCTATATACTGACTCATAGAGTCAAAGTGAGAGATTTCATATATCGATTCCTATAGTTTATGGTAAGCCTTATCCCTACTAATTTTCCCTGGCACACGACCTGCCAGGAGGTTACCAACCAGGTCCCCAATTACTGCTGGGTAAACAGAGGCGATCACAGTTAAGGGTTGGCGCCCAATCAATCCTCCATGGCCAGGACTCGGACGCGGGTCCGGACGAATTCGTTCACCTGAAGCGGCGCGAGTGTGTTAATTACCACTGTACCGCCATGGGACGTCAAGCCCTTTGTTGTTTGCCACACAAACACACACACACACACACACACACACACACACACACACACACACACACACACACACACACACACACACACACAGTGTGTGTGTCCTAACGGCTGAGTTCACCTAGCAGTAAATATGCACCTGGGAGTTAGACAGCTGCTACGGGCTGCTTCCTGTGTGTGTGTTTGTGGGAAAAATAAAAAAAAATCAGTTGATTGATTGATAGTTGAGAGGCGGGCCCAAAGAGCCAGAGCTCGACCCCGCAAGCACAACTTCCCCCTCTCCCGGGGGAGGACCGATACACAGGTGTGTTGTGATGGGTCTACAGGTGTGTTGTGATGGGTCTACAGGTGTGCCCTGGTACACAGGTGTGTTGTGATGGGTCGACAGGTGTGCCCTGGTACACAGGTGTGTTGTGATGGGTCTACAGGTGTGCCCTGGTACATTCAACAAGTTCAACTATGCCAGCAAACAAAAAAAAATTCTTTTGTTTGGCACCAGAATAAACACCATGAAAGTGGATGATCCGGACAAGTTCTTGAATGGTATCCAACTGATATCAACACGAGCACAGCAGATTTGGGAAAGCATAAATTTTCACAACATGCCCCATGCACTCAACACCCCCAAGTCCAGACTCCTGCAATACCATATGTATAAAGAAAGGTAAAGTGCCAGTAGCACGAGCGTTCAAATATGGAGGAAAGAGTTTGGTTACAGAAGCACTTCAGTCAGAAAAATATATCTCCACTACACAAGGGAGGTAGCAAAGCATTGTCTAAAAATTATAGACCAATCTGATTATAAGATATTTTGTAATAGTGTTTGAAAGAGTGATTAGGAGTCAGATCTTCACTGTTATGGATATCAACGACCCTTTACAATCCAAGTGATCATGTTTGTAGAGCGGGAAGATCCTGCTTTTTCCAAGTAATTAACCACTATGACAAAATCTCGGATGCATTAGAATAAAAATAAAATGCAGATGTACTCACCTGCAGGCGATGAGTCACAATAACGTGGCTGAAGTATGTTGACTAGACCACACACTAGAAGGTGAAGGGACGACGACGTTTCGTTCCGTCCTGGACCATTCTCAAGTCGATTGTGAGAATCGACTTGAAATCACAATCGACTTGAGAATGGTCCAGGACGGACCGAAACGTCGTCGTCCCTTCAACTTCTAGTGTGTGATCTGGTCAACATGTACTCACCTATTTGTGCTTGCGGGGGTTGACCTTTGGCTCTTTGGTCCCGCCTGGGGTATACTCGGACTGTGTGAAGGTATTTGATACATGTGATCATGGAGTGATAGCCCATAAAATGAGATCAACAGTGTGCCCTGGTGAAATAGGTGCAACAGGTGAAATATGGTGATGGTTATCTTGAGGTTATCTTGAGATGATTTCGGGGCTTAGCTTCCCCGCGGCCCGATCCTCGACCAGGCCTCCTCCTTGTCACACACACCCAGGAAGCAGCCCGTAGCAGCTGTCTAACTCCCAGGTACCTATTTACTGCTAGGTGAACAGGGACATCAGGGTGAAATAAACTCTGCCCATTTGTTTCCGCTTCCACCAGGGATCGAACCCGGAACCTCATAACTACGAATCCGAAGCGCTGTCCACTCAGCTGTCAGGCCCATATGATGGATATTAAATTTCATGTTAAAGAGAATGCAAATGGTAAGTCAATAAAACAAAATGAAATCCAGGCAAAGTGAAAAGCTCTGTGTCATGTCTTTGCTCCACTGCTTTTTCTCATTCTCACCTCAGATATAGACAAAAATGCAAATCATAGCTTTGTATCATCCTTGAAGATGACACAGAAATCAGTAGGAAAATTACTTGTAGTTGAAGACATTCAAAATTACAACCGATATTAATAAAGTAGTCGATCGGGCAATGGAAAATAACATTAGGTTTAGCAGTACTTCGTACTGCTAAACTTAATGCCAGGTACTTCGGCATGGAAAAAATTAGTAGGAGTAATGATGTCTGACGACTTAAAGTTTAGTGAGCATATCCAAGCAAATATAGCGCCAGCCAGGAGAATGATAGGAGAGGCATTATGAGAACCTTCAAATCCAGGGATTCCATCACAGTGCTCATACTATTCAAATGACATGCTTTTTCCACCTTTTGAATACTGCTTGATGCTCACTTTCCTTTTCACAGCAGGAGAGACTGATGAAATAGACGGAATACAGGGAACATATACAGCATGTATAAGCATAACAAAAGGGCCCTAAATTATTGGAACCGTCTCATAGCTCTTGAATATATTCTCTCGAAAGGTGACGAGAGAGCTATCATAATATATTGATACAAGATACTGGAGAGCCAGGTTCCAAACTTACTCAGTAAAGTAACACTATACTGGAGAGAACTATATAGTAGGAAATGCAGAATAGAGGCCGTGAAAAGTAGAGATGCCATAGACACCCTCAGAGTGCACTGGATGATCATTAGAGGTCAACGGGTGTTCAGTATACTACCAGGAAGTATACTAAATATTACCGGAACAAAAGCGGACTTCTATGAAAAATAGGCAAATTTACTGCAAGAAGTGCCAGACCAATCAGGTTGTAGTGGATATGTGAGCCACTCCCAAGAAACATTCTGTTTGCAGCAAATTGTCAAACGTCAAGCCTGGCACCAGGGCGGCCTTGGGGTGTAGGGAGTGGGCTTGACGGTAGAGCGACGGTCTCGCTTCATGCAGGTCGGTGTTCAATCCCCGACCGTCCAAGTGGTTGGGTACCATTCCTTCCCTCATCCCGTCCCATCCCAAATCTTTAATTAAGGGAGCCGGTCGGTCGAGCGGACAGCACGCTGGGCTTGTGATCCTGTGGTCCTGGGTTCGATCCCAGGCGCCGGAGAGAAACAATGGGCAGTTTCTTTCACCCCTATGCCCCTGTTACCTAGCAGTAAAATAGGTACCTGGGTGTTAGTCAGCTGTCACGGGCTGCTTCCTGGGGGTGGAGGCCTGGTCGAGGACCGGGCCGTGGGGACACTAAAGCCCCGAAATCATCTCAAGATAACCTCAAGATAACCTCAAGATAGAGAACCCAGAACACACACGCCAGGTTCACCTATGGAAAGTAATGCCCTCTCTCCTGCATTTCTAAGCACCATTGCTGCTTGTGATGAAGCGGGTAACTGTCTCAAGGCACAACTCAAGATGCTGTCCATCATATCGACGACACACTTCATTCCAGACCTAAGGATGAACGACGAGCTTCACGCTTCTCATTTCCTGGGCCTTAACCTTACCTTTGTGTCGTTCGTCCTGGGCCCTAACCTGACCTTTGTGTCGTTCGTCCTGGGCCCTAACCTGACCTTTGTGTCGTTCGTCCTGGGCCCTAACCTGACCTTTGTGTCGTTCGTCCTGGCTAAGTCTTGCATCATGTCATTACTGCTGCTCTCGTCGTGTAAGACAGTGAATGTTTTACAGTGGATTCATCACTTGGTGTAAATCATCAACCCCCTTCTTGTCGGCGATGGTTCAATTCTCCCTTGTTCTCTCGCCTTGTTGACTTATTCTCCTCCGTGAGAACCTGCACTTGTCTCTATGACTTCCACAACTCCGTCTTGAACTCAAAACAAAGTTTTCTCAAGGCAGAGCAACAAATTATGCAGTTAATACATTATGAGGTGGCTCACTGGCTACACTCATTCGCTCCAGACGACACACCTTATAAATATATTATGGAAAATTATTTCAGTCCGAACCCAAGGACTTGGGGAATATGTATACACCAGTCGATCGAAGGTTGAGAGGCGGGACCTAAGAGCTAACGCTCAACCCCCTCCCCTCCCTCGAAGGAGAACTAGGTGAATACCTATCCCCATGCAGCCACCACCCCGCTGGAAAACAGGTCTACAACAGTCACGTGGACGGAAAATCTCATTTCGCAAGAGAAGTGTTGTGTGGACGGTGTAGTAAACAAGAGCTGGGGGTTGGTGTATGTTTGTGCGAGGGGACGGACCGTTTGTTGAGGGGAAGGACCGTTTGTTGAGGGGACGAACCGTTTGTTGAGGGGGCGAACCGTTTGTTGAGGGGACGAACCGTTTGTTGAGGGGACGGACCGTTTGTTGAGGGGACGGACCGTTTGTTGAGGGGGCGAACCGTTTGTTGAGGGGACGAACCGTTTGTTGAGGGGACGGACCGTTTGTTGAGGGGACGGACCGTTTGTTGAGGGGACGGACCGTTTGTTGAGGGGGCGAACCGTTTGTTGAGGGGACGGACCGTTTGTTGAGGGAGCGAACCGTTTGTTGAGGGGACGAACCGTTTGTTGAGGGGACGAACCGTTTGTTGAGGGGACGAACCGTTTGTTGAGGGGACGAACCGTTTGTTGAGGGGACGGACCGTTTGTTGAGGGGACGAACCGTTTGTTGAGGGGACGAACCGTTTGTTGAGGGGACGGACCGTTTGTTGAGGGAGCGAACCGTTTGTTGAGGGGACGGACCGTTTGTTGAGGGGATGGACCGTTTGTTGAGGGGATGGACCGTTTGTTGAGGGAGCGAACCGTTTGTTGAGGGGATGGACCGTTTGTTGAGGGGACGGACCGTTTGTTGAGGGGGCGAACCGTTTGTTGAGGGGATGAACCGTTTGTTGAGGGGACGAACCGTTTGTTGAGGGGACGGACCGTTTGTTGAGGGGACGAACCGTTTGTTGAGGGGACGAACCGTTTGTTGAGGGGACGGACCGTTTGTTGAGGGGACGAACCGTTTGTTGAGGGGGCGAACCGTTTGTTGAGGGGATGAACCGTTTGTTGAGGGGACGAACCGTTTGTTGAGGGGACGAACCGTTTGTTGAGGGGACGAACCGTTTGTTGAGGGGACGAACCGTTTGTTGAGGGGACGGACCGTTTGTTGAGGGGATGAACCGTTTGTTGAGGGGACGAACCGTTTGTTGAGGGGACGAACCGTTTGTTGAGGGGACGGACCGTTTGTTGAGGGGACGAACCGTTTGTTGAGGGGACGAACCGTTTGTTGAGGGGACGAACCGTTTGTTGAGGGGACGAACCGTTTGTTGAGGGGACGGACCGTTTGTTGAGGGGACGGACCGTTTGTTGAGGGGACGAACCGTTTGTTGGACTAGCGTCTGGTACTGGTAGACTGAACTGTGAGTTTATCTGCTGTAACCATAGATATCTTGGGGGTCGAACAACGAATCTAAGAACAAACAGTATTGAATCTTTAGCTTCGAAACATTACGAGGGAGAGTCATTCTCCTATAAGGATAAACCACCAAGCCATTACGACTATATAGCTCTGGGAAGGGATCAGGATAAGGATCTTGGATGGTCGGGGTATTGAACGCCGACATGCATGAAGCGAGACCGTCGCTCTACCGTCCAGCCCAAGTGGCTGGTCGAAACTTTACGAGCATTTACGACGATTTATTGCGTGGAGAACATTGTGTAAACATGGAGTTGTTATTGTGTGTGTGTGAAGAGGGTCAGGAGAGTACATGGCAGCAGTTACTATAAGTACTAACTTAATAGGAGAATAACCTATGACAACACAGGGAAAAGATACTCATCACAAGACCTGCAAGTCCATAACTTGATAATCTGCTGTCAAGTAGAGTACGTGTGTTTATGTTCGTGTGCGTGTGTGTGTGTGTGTGTGTGTGTGTGTGTGTGTGTGTGTGTGTGTGTGTGTGTGTGTGTGTGTGTGTGTGTGCGCATGCGTGCGTTAATTTAAATTAAACTCAAATATGGAGCTGCTGGTGTTGATGCGGGATGGGTTTGATAAGGAGAGACCACTGTGAACCTCTCCAGGAGACACCATTCACTGAGGTAGGCGAGCCGTTGGTTCAACAAAAGGGATTTCAGTGTTCTTTCTGTTGGGTCTGGAATATTGCGGGAGTGTTCCAGGGCTCTGGAGGCCAGTGGGTGCTGGACGGACCTGGAATACGCCTTAACGCTGTAGAGAAAGACACTGTGGCGCGGAATGACAAGCCATACCATGGCTGTTGGCCGGGTGATCTGGTGGTGGAATGTGTAGCGTTGCTGGAAAAAATCAAAAGTGATTTCAAGGTCGTGTATAATTTATCCTGTTGGTATGGCTTCATGCTGGAGAATGTATAATGAGAATGATAAGGTTGTATCATGTTGGGCGGAGTATAATGTGGCGTGATAATGTGGGGTGTCGAAGGGTGTATGTTGACTTTGATGGTGAAGAAAGCTTCTGAAGGGTGGGGTTTGAGGTCGACGGTATAGCATGGTACTGAAGGGTGGGGTGTTGAGGGTGAGGTGAAGGGTGGGGGTGAAGGGTGGGGGTGTTGAGGGTGGGGGTTAAGGGTGGGGTGAAGGGTGGGGGTGTTGAGGGTGGGGTGTTAAGGGTGGGGTTAAGGGTGGGTGTGTTGAGGGTGGAGAGGGATGGGTTATGTAACATGTTTCCTCATCCTGGTGCCGCGTCCTGTATTAAAGTTTCAACATTGCTCAGGGGAGTGTGTGTCTTCCTCTCCCTGGCTCCACTCTTTTCCTGAGCTCACACAACCTGCCCTGCTGCTGTGGCTGTGGCTGTTGTTGCTGCTGTGGCTGCTGCTGCTGTGGCTGTTGTCGCTGCTGCTGTTGTGGCTGTGGCTGTTGTTGCTTCTGTGGGTGCGGTTACTGTAGTTTGTGTGGGTGGTGGTGGTGGTGTGAGTTTAGAGGTGGAGAGGGCATATATCTATGAGTAGCACTAGCGGCTTCAGCACTCGTGGCTTCAGCACTAGCGGCTTCAACACTCGTGGCTTCAGCACTAGCGGCTTCAGCACTAGCGGCTTCAGCACTAGCGGCTTCAACACTCGTGGCTTCAGCACTAGCGGCTTCAACACTAGCGGCTTCAACACTCGTGGCTTCAGCACTAGCGGCTTCAACACTAGTGGCTTCAACACTAGTGGCTTCAGCACTAGCGGCTTCAACACTAGTGGCTTCAACACTAGTGGCTTCAGCACTAGCGGCTTCAACACTCGTGGCTTCAGCACTAGTGGCTTCAACACTAGCGGCTTCAACACTAGCGGCTTCAGCACTAGTGGCTTCAACACTAGCGGCTTCAGCACTAGCGGCTTCAACACTAGCGGCTTCAGCACTAGCGGCTTCAGCACTAGCGGCTTCAACACTAGCGGCTTCAGCACTAGCGGCTTCAGCACTAGCGGCTTCAACACTAGCGGCTTCAGCACTAGCGGCTTCAGCACTAGCGGCTTCAGCACTAGCGGCTTCAGCACTAGCGGCTTCAGCACTAGCGGCTTCAACACTAGCGGCTTCAGCACTAGCGGCTTCTGCACTAGCGGCTTCAACACTAGCGGCTTCAACACTAGCGGCTTCAACACTAGCGGCTTCAGCACTAGCGGCTTCAACACTCGTGGCTTCAGCACTAGTGGCTTCAACACTAGCGGCTTCAGCACTAGCGGCTTCAACACTCGTGGCTTCAGCACTAGTGGCTTCAACACTAGCGGCTTCAGCACTAGCGGCTTCAGCACTAGCGGCTTCAACACTAGCGGCTTCAGCACTAGCGGCTTCAGCACTAGCGGCTTCAGCACTAGCGGCTTCAGCACTAGCGGCTTCAGCACTAGCGGCTTCAACACTAGCGGCTTCAACACTCGTGGCTTCAGCACTAGTGGCTTCAACACTAGTGGCTTCAGCACTAGCGGCTTCAACACTCGTGGCTTCAGCACTAGTGGCTTCAACACTAGTGGCTTCAGCACTAGCGGCTTCAACACTCGTGGCTTCAGCACTAGTGGCTTCAACACTAGCGGCTTCAGCACTAGCGGCTTCAGCACTAGCGGCTTCAACACTAGCGGCTTCAGCACTAGCGGCTTCAGCACTAGCGGCTTCAGCACTAGCGGCTTCAGCACTAGCGGCTTCAGCACTAGCGGCTTCAGCACTAGCGGCTTCAGCACTAGCGGCTTCAGCACTAGAGGCTTCAACACTAGCGGCTTCAGCACTAGCGGCTTCAACACTAGCGGCTTCAGCACTAGCGGCTTCAGCACTAGAGGCTTCAACACTAGCGGCTTCAACACTAGCGGCTTCAGCACTAGCGGCTTCAGCACTAGCGGCTTCAACACTAGCGGCTTCAGCACTAGCGGCTTCAGCACTAGAGGCTTCAACACTAGCGGCTTCAGCACTAGCGGCTTCAGCACTAGCGGCTTCAGCACTAGCGGCTTCAGCACTAGCGGCTTCAGCACTAGCGGCTTCAGCACTAGCGGCTTCAGCACTAGAGGCTTCAACACTAGCGGCTTCAGCACTAGCGGCTTCAGCACTAGAGGCTTCAACACTAGCGGCTTCAGCACTAGCGGCTTCAGCACTAGAGGCTTCAGCACTAGCGGCTTCAGCACTAGCGGCTTCAGCACTAGAGGCTTCAGCACTAGCGGCTTCAGCACTAGCGGCTTCAGCACTAGCGGCTTCAGCACTAGCGGCTTCAGCACTAGCGGCTTCAGCACTAGCGGCTTCAGCACTAGAGGCTTCAACACTAGCGGCTTCAGCACTAGCGGCTTCAGCACTAGAGGCTTCAACACTAGCGGCTTCAGCACTAGCGGCTTCAGCACTAGAGGCTTCAGCACTAGCGGCTTCAGCACTAGCGGCTTCAGCACTAGCGGCTTCAACACTAGCGGCTTCAGCACTAGAGGCTTCAACACTAGCGGCTTCAGCACTAGCGGCTTCAGCACTAGAGGCTTCAACAGGGTTCAAGATCCCAGCAACGGTTTGCTCCGAGCTCTTATCATCATTGCAATTTGCTTATCTTGAACCTTTTGGGGATTTTTTTTTTTACATAGAAGATCTAGTTCTTCCGTGTCAGTGCACAGACTGTCTTGGGATTATTCTGGGATTATTTTATTGATAATAAAGAGACCTATTAGCAGGTATGATCTATAGGTCAGATACTGACTGGTCAGGACTCCTCTGGGATCATTTCCCTTTGAATAGTTCCACTTTTGTTTCATCTATTAGCTTACCTCTCCGTGTTTTTGTAATATGTAAATATGTATGTATAGTATATATATGTATATGCAGTCGATAGGTGTAGGTTCATGCAGGAAAAAACTATTATTTTCTTGCATAAGCTTTTGGCTTGGTAGGATATTCTGACATCCCCCATCCTTCTCCATCCTTAGGCTGATGGGGGGCTCTCAGCCTTGTCCTGAGGTCTGGCAGTGTTCTCTCTCTCTCACTTTTGACGATCGGTTCAAATTTTGTACCGTTCCTTCGACGCCCTGATGCTCTTGGCGGGCAGAGGTCTCTTGTGCTGTGGTGGCCGAGGCACGCTGTGTGTAGGGAGGTATTTTGGCCTCTCTCACTGACGGCGAAGTGTCGTGCTCTGGTGTGCTCTATAGTGTGCTCTACAGTGTGCTCTGGTGTGCTGTAGTGTGCTCTGGTGTGCTCTATAATGTGCTCTGGTGTGCTCTAGTGTGCTCTGGTGTGCTCTAGTGTGCTCTGGTGTGCTCTATAGTGTGCTCTGGTGGCGTGCTGGCGTTCACTCCTGGTTATCACCGGGTTCACTTCCTCAACTACTCTCCTCTTTTCTTGCGACGTCTGCGAGTTATTGGGTTTATCTGTCTGGCGTTATTGCTGCAGCGCTCTGGCCCAGAGTGACGCCTGCGGTGAGTGACGGTGCCTGGCGTCTGGCCCAGAGTGACGCCTGCGGTGAGTGACGGTCCCTGCTGTCTGGCCCAGAGTGACGCCTGCGGTGAGTGACGGTCCCTGCCGTCTGGCCCAGAGTGACGCCTGCGGTGAGTGACGGTCCCTGCTGTCTGGCCAGTGGGGAGCCGGTCGGCCGAGCGGACAGCACGCTGGACTTGTGATCCTGTGGTCCTGGGTTCGATCCCAGGCGCCGGCGAGAAACAATAGGCGGAGTTTCTTTCACTCTATGCCCTTGTTACCTAGCAGTAAAATAGGTACCTGGGTGTTAGTCAGCTGTCACGGGCTGCTTCCTGGGGTTGGAGGCCTGGTCGAGGACCGGGCCGCAGGGACACTAAAGCCCCGAAATCATCTCAAGATAACCTCAAGATAACCCAGTGGCACCGAGAAGGGATGAAGGGTGCTGAGGAAGGGGGAAGAGGTTGTGGAAGCCACCTCCCTGTACAACTTTAGGACCGGATTATGATCTTGTATGTTAATACATGCGGGGTGTATAATGATCCCCCACAGGAGAATATATACTTGTCCAAACTATACACCTTCAGGGTGTTAAATTGTATGTGTAGTCAGTCCTTCGTATGATGTGATGTACGAAGTTGAATTGTATGTCAGCATAGGCACTGTGGTGCACAGTATGGTGCAGTATGGTGCAGTATGATGCAGTATAGCATTATATTGCACCGCCGGAGCCAGTTGGGCCGTGCAGGCCACGCCACCGCTGGTAATGCCGCGAGTTAATATGTAAATAAGAGCTCGCTTATTGGATCTGTTTCAGTTATACTCTTGTGTATGGCTGGTGTATATGGGGTATTTTTATTACATCAATTAATTCAACAATATAATATAATTTTGTGTGTAGTTATTATACAATATCCAAACATCAAACAGTGTTTCCAAGCTGCGATCAAATATCATTCTTGCGTTGTTTGTTTGTTTGTTGGAATGTGTGGGGCGTGGAGGAGCATGGTGGAGCGTGGTGGAGGAGGAGCGTGGTGGAGCAGGAGCATGGTGGAGCAGGAGCGTGGTGGAGGAGGAGCATGGTGGAGGAGGAGGAGGAGCGTGAAGGAGCAGGAGGAGCGTGAAGAGTGACAGGTGAGGGCTAATGGCTGGGTTGTGTTTCCTGCTTCAGGATCGTTAGTCGCATTTAACAGTATTGGCTGCCATCCCTTCACGTGACCCCGGGCCCCCTCCTGCCTCGCTTCACCTCCTACCCTCTCTAGCCCCGCCCTAGCCTCCCCTTGCCTCCAACTCCCCTCACTAGCCCTGCCCTAGCCTCCCCTTGCCTCCAACTCCCCTCACTAGCCCTGCCCTAGCCTCCCCTTGCCTCCAACTCCCCTCACTAGCCCTGCCCTAGCCTCCCCTTGCCTCCAACTCCCCTCACTAGCCCTGCCCTAGCCTCCCCTTGCCTCCAACTCCCCTCACTAGCCCTGCCCTAGCCTCCCCTTGCCTCCAATTCCCCTCACTAGCCCTGTTATCTCGAGTATTAGGGACGAAATGTGATGTTATCAAGATGTTTATTTACATTTTAACAAATGATGTTTAATTTCGTCCAAAACATTCACAGTGAATATTACTGAATAATGTTGAATATTATGTTAAGTTATGATGTTATTCACTGAAGGGGGGGGGGGAGAATATAAGCTATATCCGATAAATTAAAAATAATATAATATTTAAATCAGCAAATATGTGCATATACTGAGCACTCGAATAATGAATTAAATCATATTAAAATTAAAGCAAATTTAATCAACATACTTTTTTAGTTTACAAACATTAATTCAAGTTTAAATCCTTTTAGATTAGTACGACAGAGAAGGGTACGACATATATACACCGGATATATATGTATGTATATATATATATATATATATATATATATATATATATATATATATATATATATATATATATATATATATATATGTATGTATGTATGTCCCGCTTCTCGGTCTGTGTATACACAGAGTTTACTTCAATCCTGGACTATGTTCATGACTAAAGTATACTTACTGGTGAGTCAGTAAACTATTGTGGTGGGCTTAGTGGCCCTCCAGAGGTTGACAGGCCTTAAACCCTCGTCATGAAGCCAATCGGAGCTACCTTAATCATGGTAATTCAACCCCGTCCTCTGGAGCGTTTACAACGTCACTAAACTGATGTACTAAATGGCCACAGCCTGGCGCCATGATTGACGAAAGATGGTTCAAGTAAGATCTTAGATAAGATGGTTCAGCAGATGTCAACAAGGACCAGGCTGTGTATTATCCCCCATAATACACAGTTAAGCTCACCAGAACTACCATTTCACATGTGCAATTATTTACGACATATAAACAGTCTCATATGAACATATCAACTAACAATCGACTTGAGAATGGTCCAGGACCGACCGAAACGTCGTCGTCGTCCCTTCACCTTCTAGTGTGTGGTCTGGTCAACATACTTTAGCCACGTTATTGTGACTCATCGCCTGCATATCAACTAACAATTGTTTATTATTAAAGCATTGCTCCTTCCGCCAGACACTTTCTTATTCTTATTTTCTTTCATTCATTCATTCTAAGAACATTCTTAGACTATTGCTGGTTAGAGACGCGTGGGGTTAACACCTTCATGACCCGCCTACCACCCTTGTACCTGGGACGTTATTGCTTAACTATCTGGTCGTTCGATTTCTCTGTCAAATATGACCTAAAAGCTGTGAATTTCCGAAATCAGTTATTATAACATGTCTGAATCTCTTCCTACTAGGATTCTCCTCCAAGTATGGATCTCTTCCTAGCACGAAGAGATTACGGTCAACATAAAACGAGTCCAGTTGGTTCAAATAACTACAGTACATTTACTAGGATTTATATTCAGCGATATATGGGTGATATATTTGATATCCAAACATGGCTGGCCATGTCCGCAGGTTCTTGGATCCCGCCTTTCATGCCGCCGGTTGTCTGAAGCAATGACTCTTGTCCTCCTTCACTATCATACCTATCTTGAGGTTATCTTGAGATGATTTCGGGGCTTTAGTGTCCCCGCGGCCCGGTCCTCGACCAGGCCTTCACCCCCCAGGAAGCAGCCCGTGACAGCTGACTAACACCCAGGTACCTATTTTACTGCTAGGTAACAGGGACATAGGGTGAAAGAAACTCTGCCCATTGTTTCTCGCCTGCGCACGGGATAGAACCCTGGACCACAGGATCACGTGTGCAGCGTGCTGTCCACTCGTCCACCGACACCGGCTGTGTGTGTGTATGTGTGTGTGTGTGTGTGTGTGTGTGTGTGTGTGTGTGTGTGTGTGTGTGTGTATTTTCACCTAGTTGTGCTTGTACGGTCGAGGTAGGCTCCTAGTCCTGCCTTCCGAACATTCTTAGATTAATCTAATGACTCATTTCTCACGTTTTTTTCATATTTACATTTAAAACTTTTAATGGAATTAGCTTCAACGACTTCTACGTCTAAGATATTCCAGCTCTAACGCTGACAACAAAAATCTATGACGTCTCTGTGACTCATTTGCGCCTCGTAGTTTCCATCTATGACCCCTCGTTTTGTTGTTATAGCTTTAAACAATTCTGCTTTACCCACTCTCTCTATTTCCCTTACTATTTTATATGTTATCATTTCCCTCCTTCCTCTCCTTTCCTCCAGTGTGGGAAGGGCCAGTTTTGTCAGTCTTTCTTCATAGCTTAATCCCTTGAGCTCCGGAACGAGTCTCGTTGCATATCTTTGGACCTTTTCTAGTTTTTCCTTGTCCTTTTCAGATGGGATGTTCCGTGCTGGGGATCGATGCTGGGGTGTTGGGTTGGAAGTATTGAGTTGAATCCAGGCAGCCAGGCAGGCAGCCAGCCAGGCAGCCAGCCAGGCAGGCAGCCAGTCAGTCAGCCAGCCAGTCAGTCAGGCAGGCAGGCAACCAGGCAGGCAAACAGGCAGGCCGACTTGTCTGCCTGTTTGTGTTTTGACTGAACTGCCTGTTACATATCTCCAGAAAAATCCAAAAAATACGGGCATAATATTTTTATCGGGTGTGCGTGTGTGCGGCTGGCAGAAACACTCCAAGTTGCCGAGGCAAATCTCACTTTAAAAAAGGATATAGCAGAGGGGGAATTGATATAGGAACGAGTGTGGTAAATACTTCCTCACTGTGTCTTTGAGGATCTATTTTATCTATCACTTTTTTTTCATATATTCGAACACTCACGTCCATTCCATTATTACGTGTTCGGTTTGCTATTTATATAGCGGACAGGTAGGCAGGGTTTGCGTTATCAGGGCCGCGGATCCCTGATATTATGGCGATAACTTGTAAAGATAATCGTGATGATTATTGATAGAGCAAATTATAAAGTTGCTCCGTTTGGATATATAATTATATTTGCCATTTTTGTTGATTGAATGTTGTAAATATATATGTATGTGTGTGGGCGCTTATCGGTTTTAACACATTATTAGGACTTTAAAATTCGTTTTGTTGGGGACATTAACCTTGTGTGTGTATGCTATATATATATATATATATATATATATATATATATATATATATATATATATATATATATATATATATATATATATATATATATATATATATATATATATAGCATACACAGCATACAGCATACAGATATATATATATATATATATATATATATATATATATATATATATATATATATATATATATCTGTGAACCTTGAGCCAAATATGAGCCCAGTCAATAAGTAGTGACCTATACTCATAATTTAAAAAGTTGAATTTCAACGACCGTCACAATTTTGTATCCAATATTTTGCTTACCTTTTTTTTTAAGAAATACATAATACAGTTACATAATACAAAATAAATGCCTTATTCCGCAAGAGCGACATCTTGCGTATTATTCCGCGTCACAGAGAGCAGCTTACAGGAATATTTCCTGTAACCCCTTGATCGAGTCCACCCTTCCCTCACATGTTACATTACTGTACCGGCCGGTTGTTGAACACACTACCATTTTCATCCGGCCGCCATAACCGGACACAATCAGGTATACGGTTGTCGACATACTGTTCCGTATTATCAAATATTTGCGCTGAAAAGTTATGACAGAACACAATATGCGGAAAATAGCAAATGGTGATTGGTGTTGGTGCACAATATATCATTGTGTTGGGAGTTGACAACAAGGGGGGGGGGAGGGGGGGGATAGTTTACGGTGTTACTGCTTGTATGAGTACATATATGTACTGCTAGAGTGTACACGTGTGGTGTTGAGTGGCGTGTATGAGTACATAATTGTACTATAGAGTGTGTGGGTGTGGTAATGAGTGGTGGTGTTTATATGTACTTAACTGTAGCAGAGTGTGTGTGTGTGTGTGTACAAATGTGGTGGTGAGACGCTTGTATGTGTACATATATGTACTGGGGAGTGTACACTTGTGGCAGTGGTGGTGCTAAGTGTCCTCGGGTGGTGATCAGAGGTCAGTGACATAACTGCTGTTATTGGTGGCTGGGAGGTGGTGTGTGTATGGTAGGAACTGTTAAGTGTGTTAGGGGAGTGTGTGGATTGAGGAGGGGAGTGTGTTGAGTGAGAGGGATGTGTGTGTGTAGAGTGAGAGGGATGTGCGGGTTAGAGGGGGGGGGATTTATAAGGAAGTAATAAGTACAAAGGATTAAAAAAAATCCAAATCGACCGATAACCGGAGCTACAGATCATTGCTAACACTGTAAGGTTTAAGATAAGCATTATTCCCATTAAAAAAAACTAGATAAACAAATTGATCTGAGAGACATGATTAATACCGATCTAAAACCAATCAAAATAAAACACATGGCCACAGAGCACTGACACTCACCTCTGAGTGTGATGTGAACACACACTAATGTTCTTCTTCAACTTTGTTCTTGTATGTTCTCTCGGGAGCACACTGGGAAAGGTGATCACGTTACACCCTGGTATCAGGAGTCTGCTATACGGACAGAAGCTAAACTCAATTTCCATTCACTAGGAAGGCGGGGAGGAAGAAGGGGACAAGACTGACACACGTGAATAAATGGATAAAAGGTTTCTAAAAATATCCTTTCCCCCCGTTTCTGTTTTATCAGTGTCATCTTGTCATAAAACTCTTAACATTAATCTGTGTTGAACCTTCCTTCGTAGAATCGATGGTGTTGTTGTATGGAGTCAAAGTTCACTTTGTTATTAAGTGTTTGATGGGTCTGCTGTTTACTGTAGAGTACTGTGTAGGGGGTGCTTGTGTTTGATGGGTCTGCTGTTTACTGTAGAGTACTGTGTAGGGGGTGCTTGTGTTACATGGTTGCTATACCTGTGTGTGTACTCACCTAGTTGTACTCACCTAGTTGTGTTTGCGGGGGTTGAGCTCTGGCTCTTTGGTCCCGCCTCTCAACCGTCAATCAACAGGTGTACAGATTCCTGAGCCTATCGGGCTCTGTCATATCTACACTTGAAACTGTGTATGGAGTCAGCCTCCACCACATCACCCCCTAATGCATTCCATTTGTCAACCACTCTGACACTAAAAAAGTTCTTTCTAATATCTCTGTGGCTCATTTGGGCACTCAGTTTCCACCTGTGTCCCCTTGTGCGTGTTCCCCTTGTGTTAAATAGACTGTCTTTATCTAGACTGTGTGTGTGTGTGTGTGTGTGTGTGTGTGTGTGTGTGTGTGTGTGTGTGTGTGTGTGTGTGTGTGTGTGTGCTGGTGCATCCGGACTCAAGCTTAAATCTTCTTAATTAATTCTGATTTAAAAGATTAAGTACGTGGATACATGTAAGGATAATCCTTCGACAAAGCAGAGTGACCTATAAGTGTACTTACACTTGTGTTCAGCTCAATGTGAACTGATCAAGAGGATTTGTCTGAATCTGATGCTGGACATCAACGAGATTTATTTGTGTTTACTTATGTAAACACTTGGTCGGCAGTGCAATATATATATATATATATATATATATATATATATATATATATATATATATATATATATATATATATATATATATATATATATATATATAATGTGGACGAAAAGGTAAGATCAATGATTCTGGTACGAATCTTTTCTATTTTCCTTACATTTTTCTTCACTTGAGAAGGAAGTTGTAAAATGAACTATTTATAGTTCATTTTCAGTTATATTTGGTCTGACGCTAAGAATTGCGTTTCCTTAACTCTTGTTAACATCAAAGGCAGAGTTGGAATAGTTACAGTGTCCCGGCTTCATTATATATACCCGAAGATGAGGTGAAGGAAGCACCTCACTTACAGGTGGACTGTATGTTGTCACTGTGGTGTTGTGGTGACGGCTGGTGCAGTGTGGTGTGTGTTCCGTCGTGTTGTGGCTGTTGGCAGAGTGTAATGTGGTGGTAGTTGGGCTGTTGATGAGTGGCTTGGGTTATGTATTATGCCTCGCCCATCTCCAGTCTTCTGTCGTCGCTGTATCTGTCAGTTATTTTGGTGTTTGTTAGAATATCTCTGGTGATGGTCTAGTTATGTATAGAGACAATATGTTCCTTGTTAGTACCTTGTTGCTTGTTCATTGTTAGGCGTCTTGAAAAGTATGTTGTTGTCTTGCCTATATATTGTGATCGTTGGGTCTGACAGTCCCCAAGTGGGCATGTGAAGGCATAGACAACATTCGTCTCTTTCAAGATTCTTTGTTTTAGCATCTCCTGACACCACTGAGAGGCTGACAGCCCCAACTAACTCAATATATAGGCAAGGATCACATGTTTAATCAATATTCTAACTCCACTAACAATTTAGAACATGCTCGTAGTCTTAGGCACCAAAAATATATTGAGCACATATTGCACAAACAATTGTAAGTGAGTCCAACGTGCAATTATACACAAACCACGCTTGTTAGGGGCCGCGTATATGACTGGTTGATGGCAGACAGCGCCACCACGCTCTAGTGAGTAAACCCTCAACCATTAAGTTATTGTTCATACGAGATCAAAACATGCAATATTCCTCGCATATGATAATATGTTGCTCCACGCTTTCAACAGTGTCTGGCAGTAAGAGACAGACGAATACATGGACAGACAGACAGACAGACAGACAGACAGACAGACAGACAGACAGACAGGACAGACAGACAGGTGGACGGACAGACAGGTAGACGGACAGACAGGTGGACGGGCAGACAAACAGGTAAAGAGTGAGTTACAGTTAACTCACCTCTCTGCCAGTGAACAAACCTCGCCCTAGTAACATTAAGTGAAGGTTGGATGAACATTATGAACATTGATGTAATGTTGAGTGGAGAGGCGGATGTGGCAAGGCTCCCTACCCCCCCCTCCTGCAATCACTTTAAACACTCACATACTTCATGATGACTTAAATGTGTCTACCTGCAACTGCTCTCAAGTTGGCAGTAA
>NC_091166.1:50327114-50337722 GCF_040958095.1 Procambarus clarkii | reverse complement strand
TCCTTCTGGGCTAAAGCTTACCTGGGAGCATATTGGTGGTCGGAGCCTCCCACAGTTTATCCCACAACAGTAAAGCTTGGAACTTTAACCATAACCTTCAACCGCACCTTTGTACCTTAACGGAAGCTAAAACTTTATCCATGTATTCTCATTCTCTTCTCTTGAACTTAATTTAAGATGACCGCTCCTGAGCGATCTTATGAGGCGATGGTTGAGGAGTTAGGCTTCTTCCTCCTAAGAAGATGGTTTCTTTTCGTCTCATTTGTGTTCTCACCTAAAGGTATTCACCCGTATGTTGCCTCTAGGGGTCGAGGACTAGCTCCGGGACCCCGCCTTATGAATTGTCTTGTTTCTTAAGGCAGTGACTACCATGCCTCTTGGTTTGTGTCTTTGTGTTGAGGGTTATCTTGAGGTTATCTTGAGATGATTTCGGGGCTTTTAGTGTCCCCGCGGCCCGGTCCTCGACCAGGCCTCCACCCCCAGGAAGCAGCCCGTGACAGCTGACTAACACCCAGGTACCTATTTTACTGCTAGGTAACAGGGGCATAGGGTGAAAGAAACTCTGCCCATTGTTTCTCGCCGGCGCCTGGGATCGAACCCAGGACCACAGGATCACAAGTCCAGCGTGCTGTCCGCTCGGCTCCCTATTTATTTATTTAGGGCGGTAATCTATGGCCTATAGTATACTATTCTATAGGGCATAGGCCTATACTATCTCTTGTACATTTCATTACTCTCTACCATACGTTAAAATATTTCTTGTAGACATTCACGGTCATTCGCCTTTATACTTCACAATTTTCTTGGTTAATTCCATATTCTCTGTTGTGTTATGCAGTAGTTTAAGTTCCTTTTATAAAACCATCTTTAACTCCTTTGTCGAGTTCGTCACATATTTCTTTATCGTTTTCTCTATGTCTTGCCCTTGTTGTGTTTAGCCTGAACACTTCTTGGGACTTCCGGAACACATCAGTGACATCAGTCCCTGTATCTTGGTGTGCCACAGTCCCTGTATCTTGGTGTGCCACAGTCCCTGTATCTTGGTGTCCCACAGTCCCTGTATCTTGGTGTGCCACAGTCCCTGTATCGAGGGATGTTGATGTATGTTGATGTGTCCGTATTAGGATGTTGTGTAATGGAGCTGGGACTAATTTCCTTAACTTTCACCAGTGTCTCGGAGACTCTGTGTTTGTTTTCCTTCAGTGTTCCTGCTTTTCCTGTGTTGATTTTTCTCCCAGACACAAACACAGTTTATTTGTGTGTTTGTCGAAACTCTTAAGATGATTATGATGCTGTAATGTTTCTTCCCCCCCCCAGCTGTGGTGGGTATACTTTCTTCCCCCCCCCCCCAGCTGTGGTGGGTATACTTTCTTCCCCCAGCTGTGGTGGGTATACTTTCTTCCCCCAGCTGTGGTGGGTATACTTTCTTCCCCCAGCTGTGGTGGGTATACTTTCTCCCCCCCCAGCTGTGGTGGGTATACTTTCTCCCCCCCCAGCTGTGGTGGGTATACTTTCTCCCCCCCCAGCTGTGGTGGGTATACTTTCTCCCCCCCCCAGCTGTGGTGGGTATACTTTCTCCCCCCCCAGCTGTGGTGGGTATACTTTCTCCCCCCCCCAGCTGTGGTGGGTATACTTTCTCCCCCCCCAGCTGTGGTGGGTATACTTTCTCCCCCCCCCAGCTGTGGTGGGTATACTTTCTCCCCCCAGCTGTGGTGGGTATACTTTCTTCCCCTCCCCAGCTGTGGTGGGTATACTTTCTCCCCCCCCCAGCTGTGGTGGGTATACTTTCTCCCCCCCCCAGCTGTGGTGGGTATACTTTCTCCCCCCCCCAGCTGTGGTGGGTATACTTTCTCCCCCCCCAGCTGTGGTGGGTATACTTTCTCCCCCCCCCAGCTGTGGTGGGTATACTTTCTTCCCCTCCCCAGCTGTGGTGGGTATACTTTCTCCCCCCCCCCAGCTGTGGTGGGTATACTTTCTCCCCCCCCCAGCTGTGGTGGGTATACTTTCTCCCCCCCCAGCTGTGGTGGGTATACTTTCTCCCCCCCCCAGCTGTGGTGGGTATACTTTCTTCCCCTCCCCAGCTGTGGTGGGTATACTTTCTTCCCCCCAGCTGTGGTGGGTATACTTTCTTCCCCCCCAGCTGTGGTGGGTATACTTTCTTCCCCCCAGCTGTGGTGGGTATACTTTCTCCCCCCCCAGCTGTGGTGGGTATACTTTCTTCCCCCCAGCTGTGGTGGGTATACTTTCTCCCCCCAGCTGTGGTGGGTATACTTTCTTCCCTCCAGCTGTGGTGGGTATACTTTCTTCCCCCAAGTTGTGGTGGGTATACTTTCTTCCCCCCCCAGCTGTGGTGGGTATACTTTCTTCCCCCCAGCTGTGGTGGGTATACTTTCTTCCCCCCCAGCTGTGGTGGGTATACTTTCTTCCCCCCAGCTGTGGTGGGTATACTTTCTTCCCCCCAGCTGTGGTGGGTATACTTTCTTCCTCCCCAGCTGTGGTGGGTATACTTTCTTCCCCCCCAGCTGTGGTGGGTATACTTTCTCCCCCCAGCTGTGGTGGGTATACTTTCTCCTCCCAGCTGTGGTGGGTATACTTTCTTCCCCCCAGCTGTGGTGGGTATACTTTCTTCCCCCCCCAGCTGTGGTGGGTATACTTTCTTCCCCCCAGCTGTGGTGGGTATACTTTCTTCCCCCCAGCTGTGGTGGGTATACTTTCTTCCCCTCCCCAGCTGTGGTGGGTATACTTTCTTCCCCCCAGCTGTGGTGGGTATACTTTCTTCCCCCCCAGCTGTGGTGGGTATACTTTCTTCCCCCCAGCTGTGGTGGGTATACTTTCTTCCCCCCAGCTGTGGTGGGTATACTTTCTCCCCCCCAGCTGTGGTGGGTATACTTTCTCCCCCCCCCCAGCTGTGGTGGGTATACTTTCTTCCCCCCAGCTGTGGTGGGTATACTTTCTTCCCCCCAGCTGTGGTGGGTATACTTTCTTCCCCACCCAGCTGTGGTGGGTATACATTCTCCCCCCCCCAGCTGTGGTGGGTATACTTTCTCCCCCCCAGCTGTGGTGGGTATACTTTCTTCCCCCAGCTGTAGTGGGTATACTTTCTTTCCCCCAGCTTTGGTGGGTATACTTTCTCCCCCCCAGCTGTGGTGGGTATACTTTCTCCCCCCCCAGCTGTGGTGGGTATACTTTCCTCCCCCCAGCTGTGGTGGGTATACTTTCTTCCCCCCCAGCTGTGGTGGGTATACTTTCTTCCCCCCAGCTGTGGTGGGTATACTTTCTTCCCCCCAGCTGTGGTGGGTATACTTTCTTCCCCCCAGCTGTGGTGGGTATACTTTCTTCCCCCCAGCTGTAGTGGGTACGTTCCTCCTAGAAAATTAAACCACAGATGAGTCACAGAGATGTCAGAAAGAACTTTGTAAATCCCATAATGGTGAGTGAGTGGGACCGGACCTGATGTGGACGCTTTCGAAACCAATTAGATACACAACTTCAAATGTAATTATGCTCATATAGACGAGTAAAAACAAGAGTCACCTTATTGAAGTGTGTAAATTAAGTCTTTGATAATGTAATAAGAATTACGAAACGCGTTCAGGCGTCAGACCATTAATAAAAAATGAATTTTGGAGAATTGTTGTTTTCATGAGCACCGACAGTGAAGAAAAACATAAGAAATATTGAAAAAATTCGTGTTAACGAAATATGCTCGGAAGGCGGGGCTTAAGAGCAGAGGCTCGACTCTGGGAGCATAATTAGCATATCAGCAGTATGAGAGCATGTTGTGAGAGCATAACAACAGAAAGAGAGCATGTTGTGAGAGCATAACAACAGCAAGAGAGCATAACAACAGTAAGAGAACATGTTATGAGAGCATAACAACAGCAAGAGAGCATGTTATGAGAGCATAACAACAGAAAGAGAGCATGTTATGAGAGCATAACAACAGCAAGAGAGCATAACAACAGTAAGAGAACATGTTATGAGAGCATAACAACAGCAAGAGAGCATGTTATGAGAGCATAACAACAGCAAGAGAGCATGTTATGAGAGCATAACAACAGCAAGAGAACATGTTATGAGAGCATAACAACAGTAAGAGAGCATGTTGTGAGAGCATAACAACAGTAAGAGAGCATGTTATGAGAGCATAACAACAGCAAGAGAACATGTTATGAGAGCATAACAACAGTAAGAGAGCATGTTATGAGAGCATAACAACAGCAAGAGAGCATGTTATGAGAGCATAACAACAGTAAGAGAGCATGTTATGAGAGCATAACAACAGCAAGAGAGCATGTTGTGAGAGCATAACAACAGCAAGAGAACATGTTATGAGAGCATAACAACAGCAAGAGAGCATGTTATGAGAGCATAACAACAGCAAGAGAACATGTTATGAGAGCATAACAACAGTAAGAGAACATGTTATGAGAGCATAACAACAGTAAGAGAACATGTTATGAGAGCATAACAACAGTAAGAGAGCATGTTATGAGAGCATAACAACAGCAAGAGAGCATGTTATGAGAGCATAACAACAGCAAGAGAGCATGTTATGAGAGCATAACAACAGCAAGAGAACATGTTATGAGAGCATAACAACAGTAAGAGAACATGTTATGAGAGCATAACAACAGCAAGAGAACATGTTATGAGAGCATAACAACAGTAAGAGAGCATATTATGAGAGCATAACAACAGTAAGAGAGCATGTTATGAGAGCATAACAACAGCAAGAGAACATGTTATGAGAGCATAACAACAGCAAGAGAGCATGTTATGAGAGCATAACAACAGCAAGAGAGCATGTTATGAGAGCATAACAACAGCAAGAGAGCATGTTATGAGAGCATAACAACAGCAAGAGAACATGTTATGAGAGCATAACAACAGCAAGAGAACATGTTATGAGAGCATAACAACAGCAAGAGAGCATGTTATGAGAGCATAACAACAGTAAGAGAACATGTTATGAGAGCATAACAACAGTAAGAGAGCATGTTATGAGAGCATAACAACAGTAAGAGAGCATGTTATGAGAGCATAACAACAGCAAGAGAGCATGTTATGAGAGCATAACAACAGCAAGAGAACATGTTATGAGAGCATAACAACAGCAAGAGAACATGTTATGAGAGCATAACAACAGCAAGAGAGCATGTTATGAGAGCATAACAACAGCAAGAGAACATGTTATGAGAGCATAACAACAGCAAGAGAGCATGTTATGAGAGCATAACAACAGCAAGAGAGCATGTTATGAGAGCATAACAACAGCAAGAGAACATGTTATGAGAGCATAACAACAGCAAGAGAACATGTTATGAGAGCATAACAACAGCAAGAGAGCATGTTATGAGAGCATAACAACAGTAAGAGAACATGTTATGAGAGCATAACAACAGTAAGAGAGCATGTTATGAGAGCATAACAACAGCAAGAGAACATGTTATGAGAGCATAACAACAGTAAGAGAACATGTTATGAGAGCATAACAACAGTAAGAGAACATGTTATGAGAGCATAACAACAGCAAGAGAACATGTTATGAGAGCATAACAACAGCAAGAGAGCATGTTATGAGAGCATAACAACAGTAAGAGAACATGTTATAAGAGCATAACAACAGCAAGAGAACATGTTATGAGAGCATAACAACAGTAAGAGAACATGTTATGAGAGCATAACAACAGTAAGAGAACATGTTATGAGAGCATAACAACAGCAAGAGAACATGTTATGAGAGCATAACAACAGCAAGAGAACATGTTATGAGAGCATAACAACAGCAAGAGAACATGTTATGAGAGCATAACAACAGCAAGAGAGCATGTTATGAGAGCATAACAACAGCAAGAGAACATGTTATGAGAGCATAACAACAGTAAGAGAACATGTTATGAGAGCATAACAACAGCAAGAGAACATGTTATGAGAGCATAACAACAGTAAGAGAACATGTTATGAGAGCATAACAACAGTAAGAGAGCATGTTATGAGAGCATAACAACAGTAAGAGAACATGTTATGAGAGCATAACAACAGCAAGAGAACATGTTATGAGAGCATAACAACAGTAAGAGAACATGTTATGAGAGCATAACAACAGTAAGAGAGCATGTTATGAGAGCATAACAACAGTAAGAGAACATGTTATGAGAGCATAACAACAGTAAGAGAGCATGTTATGAGAGCATAACAACAGCAAGAGAACATGTTATGAGAGCATAACAACAGTAAGAGAACATGTTATGAGAGCATAACAACAGTAAGAGAGCATGTTATGAGAGCATAACAACAGTAAGAGAACATGTTATGAGAGCATAACAACAGTAAGAGAGCATGTTATGAGAGCATAACAACAGCAAGAGAACATGTTATGAGAGCATAACAACAGTAAGAGAACATGTTATGAGAGCATAACAAGAGAGGACACCATTATTCGAGACGTAATTCATTTTTATGAAAATGATAAATAAGCTTCGCATGGCTTAGTTAACCAGAGAGAACTCTATTTCACTGCTTCATTATATATATGACGTTTTCTATATACATTTACGTACCTCTTTGTAGACGAATTACTCTGTATTTTGACTGTATATTTTGTCTTTCAGAGGAGAAAGCGGTGTATTTATTAAGCCAAATACGAAAATATTAATGTTTTGTTTATCTGGTAACATTTCAAAGCACATTTGGTCAGCGGAGCCTGTAATGGGTCGCAGTGAGGGACATTAGTATGTCACATATGCACTTATTTAATAAGTCAATATTGACTATAAGAAAGCGCGAGAACGGGTTCCGAGGAACATTTAAGGCAAATTTTATATAGTTTAAAAGTGTTCGTTAAAATGAAGCTATTTAAGAGTCGACATGAATCCTTTATCAAAGACAATAACATAAAAGATTTGCGGGTGTAGCGAGACTAACTACTTAAAGCTCACGTTATGTTTCATTTATTAAGGTAATCATCAGAAGGTGCAAAGATTTGGTGAAAGGCGCCGACTGGTTGGCAAGGGCTTCGTATCAAACCTTAAAGAAGAAGAAGTATCTTCACTAAGGCCTGTGTTCATCTCGTTGTGCTTGGTTATCTATTACACACACACACACACATATATATATATATATATATATATATATAATGTGTGTGTGTGTGTGTGTGTGTGTGTGTGTGTGTGTGTGTGTGTGTGTGTGTGTGTGTGTGTGTGTGTGTGTAAATCATGAAAATTAACACATGATGAAAAATGTGACAGTGTCAGACCACATCAAGAATTGAAACAGGAATTTCCTTAAGTACTTTCGTATATTAATACATCTTCAGAAGGATTCCTTTCTCACCCCTATTATATACAGACTTCCCCCTCACCCTCGACTCCCCTCTTAACCCCCCCCCTCCACCACTTACCCCACCTCCACTGCTTCCCTATTAACCCAACGTCACACCTACCCCCCCCCCCCCCACCCCACCCCACCCTTTAGAGACGCCGTGGCCAAACGCGGAATTCAAATGGTGAGGTCTCTTGGGCACGGTATTTTGGGCGTGTATTTTCACAGACTGTCCTTCAGTGTCCGTCGGCTGTGAGGAGTGAGGCAGGGGCGGCAGCCCCCCATCGTCCCCCGCCCTCACAAAAAAGATATATTCCATTCCCGGCGCCCAGAGTCCTTTAATCTCAGCTACCATCTTCCACTTGTGTTCATTCACTGCCTCCGAGCCGTTCCGGTATGGGGTTTATTTTCAGAGGAAAGAGTTTCTCGGTGTGACTTGTAAAATTGTAAAGTATATATATATAATGTTTGTGTATAAACGCCGGCATCTTAGGACCACCAGCAGGAGGATAGTTCAGAGTCCAATGTGCAGCGTTTTAAATACCAATAAACGAAAAAAAAGCTGTGTTTTGCATATTGTTATCGTGGTCATGGGGAGGATAGCGGCCGTGACCTCCGCTGGATAACATCGTCAAAAGGACCTCCATTTTAAACTAACATGGCATTTTTTTTTCGGAACTTATGAATTCGTTCAAAACGCGACATATAAGTACACATTAAAACACCGCAATATTGACGTTTCCCATGCATTGGCTTTGATAGGTTAGGTGGGTTGCTTGGGTTGGTATATTTCCGGTTAGACAAAACAAATGTATTTTGTACGGAGTGACGCAGGGAGAGAACAACCTGTTGGAACAATTATGATTTTCTAAATAATGTTGAGGAGACGGAGTGTTCAGGTGTGTGTGACGGGTGCTGGGGCTCACCCGTGGTAACCACCCAGTACTCAGTACTCTGGTCTTAATGACTTGCTTATATATATATATATATATATATATATATATATATATATATATATATATAATATAGATATAATGACCAGAGTACTCAGTACTCTGGTCTTAATGGCTTGGTTCATTAACTTCCTTCCGCACACTCTCAGTCGTATAAAGCCACATTTATATATATATATATATATATATATATATATATATATATATATATATATATATATATATATATATATATATATATATATATATAATGAATTCCTTAATAATAGACAATGTAGTTTTAGTATTACACGGTGAGGTCAGGAGTTACTTGTGAGTGTTGATGTTCTACAAGATTTGTTTGTGGTCTTTTGTGTGTTTAAGGGAGACCACAGTAATGATTCAAAGATTTGGCCTTAAGTCTAATACAAAGATTAGGCCTTAAGTCTAATACAAAGATTAGGCCTTAAGTCTAATACAAAGATTAGGCCTTAAGTCTAATACAAAGATTAGGCCTTAAGTCTAATACAAAGATTAGGCCTTAAGTCTAATACAAAGATTAGGCCTTAAGTCTAATACAAAGATTTGGCCTTAAGTTCTTGAGCTTGGGAGGTTGTAGTTGTGTATAAGGAAGACATAAAATAACATAACGACTAGATTACGAGACAGACACATAAAACACACATACAGACTTTGGCAGTAGGCAGCAGACATGACGAGACAAAGACATAGGGAGACAGCGTCTTCGTCCAGAGACATGAGAGACGTGTTCTACTACACTTGCTGTGATTGGATGGGCAGTATCGTCTCTACCAATGGTGAAGAAGGTTACAAAACCTTGTGTGTTGGGAGTTTTAAAGCGATTACACCCGCTCTTACTCCTTATGTGAAGACTTCCCAGAGTGCTCAGAGGGTGGGCGGTGGAGGGTAGAGAGTGGGCGGTGGAGGGAAGGTTATCTTGAGGTTATCTTGAGATGATTTCGGGGCTTTAGTGTCCCCGCGGCCCGGTCCTCGACCAGGCCTCCATCCCCAGGAAGCAGCCCGTGACAGCTGACTAACACCCAGGTACCTATTTTACTGCTAGGTAACAGGGGCATAGGGTGAAAGAAACTCTGCCCATTGTTTCTCGCTGGCGCCCGGGATCGAACCCGGGACCACAGGATCACAAGCCCAGCGTGATGTCCGCTCGGCCGACCGGCTCTCGGGGTGGGTACTTACCTAACAGTACTTCCCAAACCATGTCTCTGGGAGAGCGAGGCCTAGCTCCCTGTGCCCCGCCTACTGGCCTTGTTGCATCTATTGCGTTACATTTTAAATATTCTGATTTTCAAATTCTTTGTCGAATCTGGCCTTAAAGTTGTGGATGGAGGTGGCTTTCACAACTTCTTGTTTCATTACAGACAATATGTTTGACTTGTGATCCTGTCGTCCCGGGTTCGATCCCGGGTGCCGGCCAGAAACAATAGGCAGAGTTTCTTTCACCCTATGCCCCTGTTACCTAGCAGTAAAATAGGTACCTGGGTGTTAGTCAGCTGTCACGGGCTGCTTCCTGGGGGTGGAGGCCTGGTCGAGGACCGGGCCGCAGGGAAACACTAAAGCCCCGAAATCATCTCAAGATAACCTCAAGAGGCTCTTGACACCGTTAAAAACAGTAAACTATGTTTTTAAACAGAGGTCACGCTCTTCAATACTTGCCATCCTACTTGAGTGACAGGCTCCAGTATGAGTCTATGAATGATGCTAAGTCACCCACTGTGTCAGTTAACACTGGCGTTCCACAGGGTAGTATTCTTGGTCCTCTCCTCTTGCTCATTTACATCAATGATCTTCCTAATGCCTCTCAACACTGGAAGCCAGTCTTATGTGCTGGTCACGCTACTTTCATCTTCTCTAATGCTAACTCACTTATTCTAAATGACACAGTGAATACTGACTTTTAAACAAGTACATCAGTGGCTGACTGCTAATAAACTTACCCCTTAGCAGTGACTACACATTTTTCATATTGTTTGGTAACAAATCCACCAGTCAGATTAACCTAAGAATTATTAATACCCAAATTATGTGCAGAGTAGATGATAAATTCCTTGGTGCTTACATGGACAAGCTGAACTTTCATTGCTATCTGCAAAATTCTCTGTTATATCTACTACATATATTACTCTCTAACACACACATCCCCAGGAAGCAGCCCATAGCAACTGTCTTAACTCCCAGGTACCTATATTTATTGCAAGATGAACAGGTACATCAGAGTGAAAGAAACTCTGGCCATTTGTTTCAACTTCGGCTGGGAATCGACCCCTGGCTCCTTAGGACTATGACTCCCAAATGCTTCCCTCCCGTCCCATCC
>NC_091166.1:50297114-50322114 GCF_040958095.1 Procambarus clarkii | reverse complement strand
TGGCCATACACACGAAGGTGTGGCCATACACACGAAGGTGTGGCCATACACACGAAGGTGTGGCCATACACACGAAGGTGTGGCCATACACACGAAGGTGTGGTCATACACACACGACACCACTAGACCCAGTACCTGTATAATACGTGTGTATGTTCACCAGGCTTACACTGACAGACAGAAATCATTATAATTGTATTGAACTTAGTTGTTGTGTATTTGTTGTTTACACTGCGAGTGTGTTTACATTTACTCTGAAGTGTAAACAAACAAACATTTGTCTGTTAATTTGTGTTGTCTTGCGCGTTCGTACATGACCAAGCTTATTTTTTGTGTTGTAATGTGTATACATATTAACTAATATGCATATACATACACACGATACGTGTATACCTATTAACTCACCCGTGTTAATATGTATACCCCCAGGTACACTCACCTGGTGTACTAAATATATTATTAATTGCGTCAGACGGTCGGAGGTGTATGAACTTTTATGAAGTTTCCACAGGTTGGTGGCACTGAAAAAGGGGAGGGGGGGGGGTGTTTGGTGTAATTAAAACGTTGGCTCTCATTGGTTGGTTCTGCTCTAATGACCTCCTGCCTGGCAGAGCTGCCATGTGGCTGCCATGTGGCTGTCATGTGTGAGTCGCCATTCAACATGATATATCTGCATTCACTGCCATTTTGTGGGTGAATATGTGTAAGGTATTTCCTTGGTTCATTGTGGCGTTGGATTGCTTGAAAGGGACTTGATTGGACGAGAACTACTTCATTGGACGAGAGGGACTTGATTGGTTGAGAGGGACTTTTTAAATTATTTAGCAGTGTAGCTGGCAGGCAGTGCCAAAAATCATCATGGGGGGTCAGAATGTGACCCCTGACACGCTTTCCTCTCTTGAATTCTGGTGACCCCAACCAGCCTATGTTCATCCCCTACCCCAGACCATTCCTTCTGCCAGTTTGGTTGAGGCTAGCCCCAAGCGTCTGGCCTCCAACTTTGAACAGACAAACAGACATTCTTTTAGTATAGGTATAGAGGGGAACCCGGCATTACCAGGGGGTTGGGTCTGTCTCTTCCCCTCTTCTCTCCCCCCTTCCCTTCCCCTTCTCTCATTTGCCTCCTCCCCCTCTTCTCTTTCCCACTTCTTCCCTCCGTGCAGTTCTGTGAGGTTTAATATCTGCAGTCTTTCCTCGTAGCTCTTATCCGTCAGGTCTGTGACTGGTCTAGTGGCATACCTCTGAACTTTCTCCTCCTCCGTTATGTTTTTAACGAGTAAACGACTCCACGTTGGTGTCGCATATTTCACAACCGGAATATACAACATTCTGAACGTCTCTTTGCTCAAGAGTGCTCATGGGAGTTCTTATCTTAGCCAACCCTCCATATACAGCTGAAGATAGTCTTGGATTCGGGCTGCTGGTTGTTGAAATATAAACTCCAAAGTCATTTTGTCTGTCCGGTTCCAATAGCATTTCCTCTCCCATGGACCAGACGGAAGACCTCCTGGTGTTTGGTGTTCGGTTCCCCGTACTCGGCTTCAGTACTTCCCATGAGCTAGATGTCTAAGTATGCACATCGCATTCTTCTGTTTATATAGTAGTTTTTGTAACTGTGTGCACCATAGTACAAAGATTGACGTACTAAGCAGTTAGATAGTAGAACTTTGTACTATTCACTTTATAGAGTCGGAAAAAATGAAAAAAAAGTAACTTAAATATTCCTAGGGCTAGTATAGCACACATATGTACTATATTAGGCCTCAGATAGCGTGTATTAGGCCTAGGGAGGTTAGGTTAGGTCAGTTAAGTTTGTCTTTGCAACATGAATAGAAAATAGTTTCCGGTTTGTCCAACTCAACAGTACTGATTTCTACTTTCTAATGTCGTTGTACGTCGGTATATATATGCTATGGTGCTCATAGTTACTATAAGTACTACCACAACAGGAGGCTGGGCTGATATACAAGTAAGGGACAGTGGTTTATAGTTTAATGACTCCTGTCTGTTTACTTATTGTATATTGACGCAATAATGACTGTCTTCCAACTCTCTGGCAGTTCGCCTGTTCCCAGTGTCTTGTTATATAACATAGTAAGCAGCCAGCACAAGGCTTCCACTCAGTCTCTTAGTATCCATGGTGATATCTTGTCTGGCCCAACAGCCTTAGTCAGGTCTGTCTTTATCAGTTTTTTTGTACTGTTTCTATAGTTATCTCCAGTGTTGCTTGGTTTGGCCCCAACTCCTTAGCTCCTTATGAAGACCTCCTGTTGAGGTCTTGACTCGCTTCTCATCAAGACTCCTGTGTTGTGCTTAGTTTCATCACGTGTTCCTTAACTGTTGTTTCACTCGTCAGGTGGAGAGACCCAACAGTTTGGGTCTTGGCTTCGGCTGCACTGGTATTTTCAAGTTTTTTTCCTGTTTTCCTTCTCACTGATTGGTGCTCAGTCTTGGCTCTGTGGTACCCCCCCTCCCTGCTCTCTCCTGTTGTGTAGCTCTTGTCATCATGCCTTCGTGCTCATGCCCCTTGCTTCCTTACTCTCATGGTGAAGCCTTGAGGTTTACCCTCTTGTCTTTCCTTATCCTCCCTCTGGAGAGGAGACAAATTGGTCAGCTGCTCCCAGTATATATCTCTGAAGATGTGGCGACTGTCTCCTGAGTTCTCTCTCCCAGTGTCTCAGGCGATTGGTCTGTCGTCTCCTCATACTTGCCACATGCCAGTGTATCTGGTCTTGGTCATGAAGAGCATGAGCTCTACCTTCCATGAGGTAATCATATCTCCACAGTGATCGCTCATTCCTGAAGGGGGGTTCACAAAGGCGAGCCCCAAGAGCCTAGTCTCTCTATCCGCAAGCACATGTAGGTAAGAGCATATAGGACGTAAGACATACTGTACACATACATGGTTGAATACATTCATGGATGTATACAAGCAGGAAGAGAGCAGGTATACATCTGTGAAATTTCCAGCATGAATAGTTTTTCTTTCTTTATTCTTCATAAAAAGTTAGCTAGCAATTAATTAAATTGAATATATTCCCGTCTGTTATAATCCAAAAATAATTAGTTTAGTGAAGCCTGAGATAATCCTATCTGCTATGCTATTGTTTTATTCCTTCATATTTACATTAATTAAGGATAAACTTTTACATCTAACTTGTAGAGTAAGACAAAAATCATGCTTCATTTACCCCTCAGAGAGCTTAATTATCTCGGCATGTAAATTGCTGGGAATAAGAGGTGTTTACGTAATTAGTAAGAGCAGTGGTCTCTTCTGCTTCTTGTTGCCTAATATGATAGGTTTGGTTGAAACACAATTGGAGGTGATTAGACAAGTCCCGCTACCAAGTGCCGAACCAACCAGGGGCCAGATTCACGAAAGCACTTACGCAAGCACTTGCGAAAGTGTACATCTTTCCTCAATCTTTGACGGCTTTGGTTACATTTATTAAACAGTTTACAAGCAAGAAACTTCCCATTCAACTGTTGTTATTGTTATAAACAGCTTCCTGGTGCTTCGGAGCTCATTAACTGTTTAATAATTGCAAACAAAGCCGCCAAAGATTGAGAAAAGATGTACAGGTTCGTAAGTGCTTGCGTAAGTACTTTCGTGAATCTGGTCCCAGGACTCGGATCACGAAGTAGTTACGCAAGCACTTACGAACGTGTATATCTTTCTTCAATCTTTGACGGCTTTGGTTACATTTATTAAACAGTTTACAAGCAAGAAACTTCCCATTCAACTGTTGTTATTGTTATAAACAGCCTCCTGGTGCTTCGGAGCTCATTAACTGTTTAATAATTGGAAACAAAGCCGCCAAAGTTTGAGAATAGATGTACAGGTTCGCAAGTGCTTGCGTAACTACTTCGTGAATGTGGCCCTTGGTTGTAATGGATATATGGGCCTGCAGGCCGCTACCAGTGGGGGGGGGGGGGTTGCTTTACTTTAGCTTGACTCTTTTTCATTCTTATACATTTTTCATACTAGTTTGGGGGCCTTGATAAATAGGCTAAATTTGATATCTTTCCAATATAAGCTTATTTTAAACATCATTTCCATATAAGCTGGTTTTGTTATCTTAACCATATAAGCGTATTTGGGTGTGTCTTTCCAACATAAGCTTATTTTAACATAATACCCGTATATAAGCTTATTTTGGTATCTTTCCATTCCAATATACGCTTATGTTGATATCATCCCACAAAAGCTTATTTTTATGTGTATCCAAACACAAGCTTTCTTTGATATCATTCCTACATACGCTGATTTTGATATCTTTCACACATAAGCTTACTTTGATATCTCTCCTACAGGTGACTCGACAAGCTGACAGGTGCCCGTCAAGTTGGGTGAGTACCTGAGTGTCAACAGCATTGCTCTCATTTGCATGCATCTATGCTAATTCTCCCCAGGGCGCTGAGAAATCAATTACGTCGTGATGATGCTGCGATGAGTTATCTGTCTCTGGATCCCGTCGCATTACCGCTATCAGCAAAGCATCTCTATGAATATGTGTACATTTTGCTGTCAGTTCATAATATTCATTGTGAACACTGATGAACAGCAACAGCAAGTCATAGCAAGAGGAGGGTATACAGTCTTGGGAGATAAAAGTACAGCACATCGGGTATACATCAGTTTACAGTAAGCTTTGTACTACATTAGATAAGCGTCGGAGGCCCAGATGTTTATGCATGAATTCAATAAGGAGCAATTATATCATACATCAAAAAATACAATTGCATGATAAAGTAGTTCACGGATACAAGACCCACGAGGCACAAGGAGGTTCCTTTATTTTGGGAAGTGGCTTTATTCTGGAGTACTTTAGTGTAAAGCTTGAGACCGCTTTACGATCTCTGTCTCAATGATGCTCCTTCAAGGAGCAGGTTCCAAGACTTGAAAAATGTGCCACCATCTGCATAACCTAACCTAACTTATCCCAGCCCAACCTAAGCTAAGATAACCTAACTTAACCCCAGCCCAACCCAACCTAAGCTAAAATAACCTAACCTAACTTAACCCCAGCCCAACCCAACCTAAGCTAAAATAACCTAACCTAACTTAACCCCAACCCAACCCAACCTAAGCTAAAATAACCTAACCTAACTTAACCCCAACCCAACCCAACCTAAGCTAAAATAACCTAACCTAACTTATCCCCAGCCCAACCCAACCTAAGCTAACGTAACCTAACTTATCCCCAGCCCAACCCAACCTAAGCTAACGTAACCTAACTTATCCCCAGCCCAACCCAACCTAAGCTAACGTAACCTAACTTATCCCCAGCCCAACCCAACCTAAGCTAAACCCAAGCTAACCTGACAAAAATAAGATAAATAATGGTGTGTGTAGAGGTGTGACGCCATAGTGTGGAGGGTGTAGCCCCGACACCTTGCAAGAGACAAGGAAGATGTGTAAACCTTCACACTACACACGGTCACAGGAGAGTGAGGTAGTGTGTACACCTCACTCTAAGGTTAAAGTGTCATCAGTGTGAACACTTCTTTACCCTCTTCCTAACGTCTGTATACCAACCTAAGCACTTTAATTAAAACCTACGAACTTATCACCTGTTACATTAGGATGCAATTAAAAATAAGTTAATTGGAATATACTGCAAGTAATTGTAATGAAGACACATTAAGCCCATAAGTAACTGGAGGCAACTTTCCTCCACGTAGCAGACACGAGCGGTTAAGACAAATGGGAGAGTTAACTGCAGGTTTGTCTTACTGAGCAACGCCATGCTGGAGATATATGTAATTTTACCAGCCACAACATTCTTCAGCTCTCTTAACGAGTAAAGTTCTACATCCCAAATATTCTTCGGGTTAGTGTGGTGAGTGATGGGTTCTCTAGCCCTCCTCTCTGTGGGGGGGGGGGGGGTAACGGCTAGTTGCATTCACCTAGTTGGGCTTGTTGGGTGAATTCAAGATTCTCAATTCCTTTTGAGAATCTTGTATGTGGTGATCATGTCCCCCTAATTCTTGTGTTTTTCAGCGATGTGAGGTTTAATTCCCGCAGTTACCTACCCAGTGTGTGTGTATGTAGTCACCTATTTGTATTTACCAATTTCTTCTTGCGAGGGTTGAGCTCTGCTCTTTTGGCCCGCCTCTCAACTGTCAATCAACTGTAACTACAAACTAATTTTTTTTTTCTCTCTCTCTCTCTCTCACACACACACACACACACACACACACACACACACACACACACACACACACACACACACACACACACACACACACACACACACACACCCAGGAAGCAGCTCCGAAACAGCTGTCTAACTCCCAGGTACCTATTTGCTGCTAGTTAACAGGGGCACCAGGGGTGAAAGAAACTTTGCCCATTTGTTTCTGCCTGGTCCGCGAATCGAACCCGGGCCATAGAATTACGAGTTCTGCGCGCTGTCCGCTCAGCTACCAGACCCCCTGTCTCTGTGTGTGTGTGTGTGAGTGTGTGTGTGTGTGTGTGTGTGTGTGTGTGTGTGTGTGTGTGTGAGTGTGTGTGTGTGTGTGTGTGTGTGTGTGTGTGTGTGTGTGTGTGTGTGTGTGTGTGTGTGTGTGTGTGTGTGTGTGTGTATTTGTGTGTATTTGTGTGTATTTGTGTGTGTGTGTGTGTGTGTGTGTGTGTGTGTGTGTGTGTGAGTGTGTGTGTGTGTGTGTGTGTGTGTGTGTGTGTGTGTGTGTGTGTGTGTGTGTGTGTGTGTGTGTGTGTGTGTGAGTGAGTGAGTGTGTGTGTGTACTCACCTATATGTACTCACCTATATGTGCTTGCAGGATCGAGCATTGACTCTTGGATCCCGCCTTTCTAGCTATCGGTTGTTTACAGCAATGACTCCTGTCCCATTTCCCTATCATACCTAGTTTTAAAAGTATGAATAGTATTTGCTTCCACAACCTGTTCCCCAAGTGCATTCCATTTTTCTACTACTCTCACGCTAAAAGAAAACTTCCTAACATCTCTGTGACTCATCTGAGTTTCCAGTTTCCACCCATGTCCCCTCGTTCTGTTATTATTACGTGTGAACATTTGATCTATTTCCACTTTGTCAATTCCCCTGAGTATTTTATATGTCCCTATCATATCTCCTCTCTCCCTTCTTTTCTCTAGTGTCGTAAGGTTCAGTTCCTTCAGCCGCTCTTCATATCCCATCCCTCGTAGCTCTGGGACAAGCCTCGTCGCAAACCTCTGAACCTTCTCCAGTTTCTTTATGTGTTTCTTCAGGTGGGGGCTCCATGATGGCGCGGCATACTCTAAGACGGGTCTCACGTAGGCAGTGTAAAGCGCCCTAAAAGCTTCCTCATTTAGGTTTCTGAATGAAGTTCTAATTTTCGCCAGTGTAGAGTACGCTGCTGTCGTTATCCTATTTATATGTGCCTCAGGAGTTAGATTAGGTGTCACATCCACTCCCAGGTCTCTTTCTCGAATCGTTACAGGTAGGCTGTTCCCCTTCATTGTGTACTGTCCCTTTGGTCTCCTGTCACCTGATCCCATTTCCATAACTTTACATTTACTGGTGTTAAACTCCAGTAGCCATTTCTCTGACCATCTCTGCAGCCTGTTTAAGTCCTCTTGGAGGATCCTACAATCCTCGTCTGTCACAACTCTTCTCATTAATTTTGCGTCATCTGCAAACATCGACATGTATGATTCCACTCCTGTAAACATATCATTTACGTAAATTAGAAAGAGGATTGGTCCCAGCACCGATCCTTGAGGTACTCCACTTGTTACTGTTCGCCAGTCCGACTTTTCGCCCCTTACCATTACCCTCTGGCTCCTTCCTGTTAGGTAGTTCTTCACCCATACTAGGGCCTTTCCGCTTACTCCTGCCTGCCTCTCAAGTTTGTATAGCAGTCTCATGTGCGGTACCGTATCAAAGGCCTTTTGGCAGTCAAGAAATATGCAGTCTGCCCAGCCTTCTCTGTCCTGCCTTATCCTTGTTACTTTATCATAGAATTCTAAAAGGTTTGTTAGGCATGATTTCCCTGTCCAGAACCCATGTTGGTGCTTGTTTACAAACCCAATGCTCTCCAGGTGCTCAACAAGTCTTAGCCTAATTATTCTTTCAAGTATTTTGCAGGGGATGCTTGTCAGTGATACGGGTCTGTAGTTAAGTGCCTCCTCCCTATCCCCCTTTTTGAAAATCGGTACGACATTTGCCTCCTTCCAGCAACTGGGCAATTCTCCCGACATAAGTGACTCATTGAAGATCATTGCCAGAGGCACGCTGAGAGCCTGCGCTGCCTCTTTAAGTATCCACGGTGATACTTTGTCTGGTCCAACAGCTTTATTTGCATCCAGTGTTGTCAACTGTTTCATTACATCCTCTGCTGTCACCTCTATATCTGATAGTCTTTCATCTTGGGTAATCTCTTCTAACAATGGGAGCTGCTCAGGCTCGGTAGTGAACACTCCATGGAATTTTGCATTCAGTACCTCGCAGATTTCCTTGTCGCTTTCTGTATATGCCCCTTCTGTTTTCCTCAGTCTTGTCACTTGGTCATTTACCGACATCTTCCTTCTTATATGGCTATGTAGTAATTTTGGTTGCTTTTTCGCTTTGACTGCAATATCGTTCTCATAATTTCTTTCCGACACTCGTCTTATGTTAATGTAATCATTCCTAGCTCTGTTACATCTAATCCTGTTGTCCTCTGTCCTTTGCCTTCTGTACTTCCTCCACTCCCTCCTGCTTCTCACCTTTGCTTCCTGACACTGTCTATTAAACCATGGGTTATTATATTCCCTCCTGCTTTTTTCCTTTATTGTTGGAATAAATCTATCTTCAGCCTCCTTGCATTTCAATATGACTTGGTTCATCATACCTTGCACTGTTTTTCCTCTAAGTTCTTCCTCCCACTGCACTTCTCCCAGGTAGTCCCTTATCCTTCTGTAGTCCCCTTTTCTGTAATCAAGTCTCCTTTCCCGGACCTCTTGTCCTTTGGTCACAATTTTAAGCTCCATCATGTAGTCAAAGGCTAGGACACAATGGTCACTAGCTCCTAGTGGTATTTCATGTTCCAACTGCTCGATGTCTTCTACATTCTGAGTGATAATGAGATCTAATAGGCTGGGCGTATCCCCTCCTCTTTCCCTAGTATCTTCTTTCACATGCTGTGTTAGGAAATTCCTGTCAATAACGTCTACCAGCTTCGCTCCCCAGGTCTCCTCCCCGCCATGGGGATTCCTCGTTTCCCAATCTATCTCTCCGTGATTTAGGTCCCCCATGACCAGCAGCTTCGCTCTCATTCTATGCGCTAAAGTTGCTGCCCTCTGCAGTTCATCCATACATGTCTTGTTGCTGTCCTCGTACTCCTGCCTGGGCCTTCTACTGTTTGGTGGGGGATTGTAGAGTATCAAGATTACAATCTTCTTCCCATCCACTGTCAGAGTTCCATGTATGAAGCTTGTGCTTTCATTGGTACCCGGATTTTCCAGCTCATCAAACTTCCATTTCCGCTTTATTAGTAGTGCCACTCCTCCTCCCTGTCTCTGTGTCCTTTCTTTTCTTATCACCTGGTACCCCTCTGGAAAGATTGCATCCGAGATCATGCCATTTATTTAAATTTGTGTGTGTGTGTGTGTGTGTGTGTGTGTGTGTGTGTGTGTGTGTGTGTGTGTGTGTGTGTGTGTGTGTGTGTGTGTGTGTGTGTGTGTATTTGTGTGTATTTGTGTGTGTGTGTGTGTGTGTGTGTGTGTGTGTGTGTGTGTGTGTGTGTGTGAGTGTGTGTGTGTGTGTGTGTGTGTGTGTGTGTGTGTGTGTGTGTGTGTGTGTGTGTGTGTGTGTGTGTGTGGAGACGAAGGTTAGGTTAGGTTGGTTCACTCCCGAAACACTGCTTTATTAAAGTGTATTACACGAAAGAGAGCTTCCTGGTGCAGTTATCAAAGCTGCACCAGGTGCTAACGTGATGTGTTAGAAGGCACACACACACACACACATATATATATATATATATATATATATATATATATATATATATATATATATATATATATCAAATCAAAAATGTTCACTGTGTAATTGTTTGGCCTTATTATTACAGAATACAGCGGTACAGATCTTTTAGGCTGGTTATATCATAATGCTTTTGATGTGCTTTGGAGGCGGTTCAGAAAGTACTTCTGATGTTTGATGGTAAAATAAAATACTTCTGTGATGTTTGCTCTCTCTCTCTCTCTCTCTCTCTCTCTCTCTCTCTCTCTCTCTCTCTCTCTCTCTCTCTCTCTCTCTCTCTCTCTCTCTCTCTCTCTCTCTCTCTCTCTCTCTCAATTCCTGTCATTTCCGTTTTTGGTTCCTGTGAAGTGTGTGTAAGTTATAGTAACTTCCTTACCACCTTTGGCTGGCTGATATTACACGTAAGCTAATTTGGGAGGCGCGTCGGGTTAGTTTTCCCATAGTGTCTTCCCCCCTCACACGACACTCCCCATGTGCCCGGGGGAGCTGACTGATGTCAGCCGCCAGCCAATGCCCTTATGCTGATCAAAGTGATCTGATAGCCTTGTTGTGGCATTGAATTCCAGTCACGAGGGAGGCATCGTAATGGGATGG
Organism: Procambarus clarkii; assembly: GCF_040958095.1. Lineage (NCBI taxonomy): Eukaryota > Metazoa > Arthropoda > Malacostraca > Decapoda > Cambaridae > Procambarus > Procambarus clarkii. Next base: position 50,311,552 of record NC_091166.1, on the reverse strand, counting down.
GAGCGAGGGGGGGTAGGGGTAGGGGAAGAAAGTGGGAGGGATAGGAGAGAGATGAGGGGAAGGGATGGAAAGGGAGGGAAAGGGAGGGAAGTAGTATGGAGTGGGAGGGTAGAAAGAACGATTTGAAAGGGATGGAGAGGGATATGGGTAGGAGAGGGGGAGAGATAGGGAGGGATGTGGGAGAAGGGTGGGATAGGAAGAAGGGATAGATCAGGAGAAGGATGGAAACGGGAAGGAAGAGCCAGTGGAAAAGGAGGCAGTATATACAACGCGGGATTGTGGAGACCAATCATCTGAGATGAGGAGACAATATAAAGACACCCATCTTTGGCGTCTCTAAGGTCAGCTGGTTTAGTTAAATCTATCTTAAACACCTGTCAACACCTGCCAACACCTGCCAACACCTGCCAACACCTGCCAACACCTGCCAACAACTGCATGGCGGGAAATTGGAATATTACGACACGTGGCAAACTGCAGATAGAATCAGCTCGAGAGGCTGATTCTATCTCTAAATTCTATCAATTTAGGTTTCCTGTATGGAAACCTAAATTGCTCGATCATTATAGATGCTTGTCTCAGGGACTCGTGGTATTGTCTTAAGTTAACACTCGTGTTAAGACTTGCGAAGACTCGTTTACGAGTAATTAATTTTCAGCCAGGCTCTTGATAACATTAAATTTGAAATTAATTTCAGTATGCAAATTTGCATGCAGGCTCGGAGCGGAGTTCTGTAGTTTAGCATGTCTTAGAGATGGATTATATGTTCTGTCATAACGATTTAGACGTGATGAGGACGGGGTGTTTAACTTAGCCCCGCGATGGGCAGGTATGAGTTTAACTCATCGTGAGTTTGATGAGGTAATGAAAGTTCTTGATCCTTTCATCTTGTGTGGGGGGGGGGGGAGAAGGCTCTCATTACACACACCTCATTAGGAAGGTGTTGCGTCTAATGAATCAACACTTGACGCAAATTACCTTGCCGAGTATCGAGGGTTGTGTACACAAAGGGTGAGTGCGTCCTGCGGTGCGTCCTGGTGGGTGGGTGGGGGGGGGGGGGGAGGGGTAAAAACTGCAGGTGCACTGGGGCGTGCTTACGCACGCACGCACACATGATGGGTAACACCTAGACCCTGATGCGTAAGCACTCATATGTAGGCACACACACACGTGCACACACACACACACGCACACACACACACACACGCACACACACACACACACGCACACACACACACACACACACACACACACACACACACACACACACACACACACACACACACGCACACACACACACACACACACACACACACACACGCACACGCACACGCACACGCACACGCACACACACACACACACACGTGTAGATATGACAGAGCCCGATAGGCTCATGAATCTGTACACCTGTTGATTGACGGTTGAGAGGCGGGACCAAAGAGCCAGAACTCAACCCCCGCAAACACAACTAGGTGAGTACACCGCTGAGCACGGCCCGCCAGATGAACGTTACGTAACAAATAACACAAACGAATCTCTGACAAGTTTATATAACAAACAAAAGGACACGCTGTAAACGCGCGCACACGCGTGCGCAACAGCGCTCCAGGGACCTTAATTGGCCTTAGGAGTCCGCTCTCTGGACATCATGACGTCACTGTGATGTCACACACCGCGGCCACACCATATATATATATATATATATATATATATATATATATATATATATATATATATATATATATATATATATATATATATATATATATATATATAGATACATATATATATATATATATATATATATATATATATATATATATATATATATATATATATATATATATATGAGTGGTAGAGTTAGGTTTCCTTATAGAGTAGAGGATGATGTAGAGGGGTCATACATACTTTCCTCAGGTCTATAGAGCCTACTGGGAAAGAGCCAAGAGCAAAGTGGATGATAATGAGAGTGGAGGAGGAATTAAGAGGTCTCTGTGTAGCCAGTGAGAGGCTCCGGATTCAATTAAGAGTCAGGGTGAGACATTGAGGTAAGTTCCTTTGTCATAGTTAGCGGGGGTCACTGGCGCTGACTGGTGGCTCAGGTAAGGCCATTGCCTGCTCAGGTTCAGGCGTAAATGAGTAGGTTGGGGAGTTATTGATTGACACCGTGTGTGTCTCTGATCTTTGATCAAGGGTTGGTGGTGGTGGTGGTGTGTGGTGGTGGGTGTGTGGTGGGTGTGTGGTGTGGTGGTGGGTGTGTGGGGATGGTGGTTTTGCTGGGTGTGTAGACAACAATGCTTCTAACAATCTAACTAAACCCGCTTCCCATCATTGCCCACCAGGCTTAACTACAGCCATTATTACTAATCAATCATTAATACATTTCCTCAATTATCACCATTCCTAATAGTCTTATAAACTATATATATATTTACACACCGACTACACTTCCAGGTAAAGCCCTCGAGAGCTCTCTCTCACCGTATTGACAACACTCTTTTTAACACCTCTGAAGAACCCTGCAACAAATTTGCATATTGCTTGCCAGCCTGTGGAGGTGCATCTATACGGATTCTCAGAGGTGGAGAAAGTGATCTTCCGGCTCGGGAAGGCGGGATGCTGTTTTTCCCTCTCGCAAGCCTGTGTTTCCAGAGCATTTGTGGACCTCGTCGCCAGGTAATGAAAAATCGAAGCTGTAGTGCTTTTTTACCGCTCACTGAAGGAGATAGGAAGCCTTGATGAAACTGCCAAATGCTTTTATACAGATGAAGACAGGGTGTGTTCTTGGGGAGGTGGGGGGGGGGGGGTGAGGGTGTGTGGGTGTTTGTACAAACGGTGATTAGTGAGGGTATATGTTTGTATGTTTGTATGTTTCTGTGTGTGTTGCATATAGTTGAGCTCTGCCTCTTTGAGCCCGCCTCTCAACTGTCAATCAATCAACTGTTACTAACTACTAACTATTTTTTTTTTCCTCCACACACACACACACACACACACACACACACACACACACACACACACACACACACACACACACACACACACACACACACACACAGGAAGCAGCCCGTAGCAGCTGTCTTAACTCCCAGGTACCTATTTACTGCTAGGTAACAGGGGCATCAGGGTTAAAGAAACTTTGCCCATCTGTCCCCGCCGGGTGCGGGGATCGAACCCCGGTCCCTAGGTCCACGAGTCTAGAGCGCTGTCCACTCAGCCACCCAGCCCCCTGTGTGTGTGTGTGTGTGTGTGGAGAGAGGGGGGGGGGAGGAGACACGAGTCTACTCTTGTGTTACACGCTCGTATAGTCAGCCTCAATAATGACGGTAATGACGTCTTCATGTAGAGCATAGATTAGCCAGGGGCCATCAGGGCCCCGGTGCAGGTGGCCAGGGGCCATCAGGGGCCCAGGGCAGGTGGTCGGGGGCGGAGTGATGGAGAAGTTCCTAACGAGTGCTGCTCACCGTTATATTGATCTCGATAACCTCTCCTTAGGTCTCCAGAAGATCCGGCCTGATAGTACCATCAGAGCCCTAAGGTACTTGGTACCTAAGGTACCAAGTCTGAGATGTAACCCCGAAAGGCATCACTGAGCTTCAGCACTGCGAGTCCTTCCTGAGAGCTTGCCCTGAAAGCTGGCCCTTAAAGCTAGCCCTCAGAGCTAGCCCTCAAAGCTGGCCCTTAAAGCTAGCCCTAAGAGCTAGCCCTTAAGCTGGCCCTTAGAGCTAGCCCTTAAGCTGGCCCTTAGAGCTAGCCCTGAGAGCTGGCCCTTAAAGCTGGCCCTTAAAGCTAGCCCTCGGAGCTAGCCCTGAAAGCTGGCCCTGAGAGCTAGCCCTTAAGCTGGGGGTGAGAGCAGCCTGGCAGCTGTAACATTACCCAGGTCGACGTTACATGCGCTGGTGTAGTCAGTAGCGGAGAGTCATAACATCAAGTGTTGCGCCACTTTCGTATTTTGGGGCGGCCTGTGTTAATGGCCTCTCTGTTACCTCCAACAATGGCCGGTATTTTACTCGGTGGAACAGGCCAGGCCAGACCCCTTCTCTTCCACGTCCCATCTGGGATATTGGCATGGTGCTACAGTCACTCTGGGGGCGTGACACAGTGACCTCTGGAGGCGTGACACACACTGTGACACCACCACCCCCTGGTAGTGTTGTAGGACCCACCACCCCCTGGTAGTGTTGTAGGACCCACCACCCCCTGGTAGTGTTGTAGGACCCACCACCCCCTGGTAGTGTTGTAGGACCCACCACCCCCTGGTAGTGTTGTAGGACCCACCACCACCCCCTGGTAGTGTTGTAGGACCCACCACCACCCCCTGGTAGTGTTGTAGGACCCACCACCACCCCCTGGTAGTGTTGCAGGGACCCACCACCCCCCGGTAGTGTTGTAGGACCCACCACCACCCGCTGGTAGTGTTGTAGGACCCACCACCACCCGCTGGTAGTGTTGTAGGACCCACCACCACCCCCTGGTAGTGTTGTAGGACCCACCACCACCCCCTGGTAGTGTTGTAGGACCCACCACCACCCCCTGGTAGTGTTGTAGGACCCACCACCACCCCCTGGTAGTGTTGTAGGACCCACCACCACCCCCTGGGAGTGTTGCAGGCCCCCCCCCCCTGGGAGTGTTGCAGGCCCCCCCCCTGGTAGTGTTGCAGGGACCCACCACCCCCTGGTAGTGTTGCAGGCCCCCCCCTGGTAGTGTTGCAGGCCCCCCCCCCTGGGAGTGTTGCAGGCCCCCCCCCCTGGGAGTGTTTCACAACCTCTCTAAAACTTTGATCCTGACCGTGGGAAAAAGTATTGAGTGAAGTAACTTGGGGAGTTTATTATAAGTTTGGTCCTTGTAACTTGGTCCTATTTTAAGGAGATCATTTTAGTGATTTGGGATAAATTGTCTCTTTTTCTTCTCTATTAAATTACTTAATAATGTTTATATTGAAAATACTTTTATAATTTGTTATTAAAGATGGTGTTTAGCTCCCAGTAAATTTGGTGAGAATATTCTGACAAAATGAATAAGTGAAACATTAAATAACTGGCCATTTTGTACAGAATTTACATAAAGCTACAAAATTCGAACTTTCAAATCTGTGAATGTTTGACCTATATAGAATGTATTACAATCGTTACAAGGTATTTTTGTAAATGACACAGTTATCACTACGAGGGCTGTTTTGTACTAATAATTTTCTTCATGAACAAAGAACAATTGTTCATAAGCAAGCTTGTAGTCCTCTTGCTATTATAGTTCAATCACCTGGTTGGTTGACCAGACCACACACTATAAGGTCAAGGGACGACGACGTTTCGGTCCGTCCTGGACCATTCTCAAGTCGATGAATGGTCCAGGACGGACCCGAAACGTCGTCGTCCCTTCACCTTCTAGTGTGTGGTCTGGTCAACATACTTTAGCCACGTTATTGTGACTCATCGCCTGTACCTGGTTGGTGTCAGTATAGGTGTGTCAGGACTCTCTCTTCCCTTGTATGGGCCGCCAAGAAGAGGTTCCCTACTACTGTATTAAACTATTGTATAGCCTGTGGCAGAGCACAAAGCACAAAATTCCCCATCCTCTCCCCCCCCCCCAACCATAATAAAAACATAGGAGTTGAGGCCTATTGTATCCAGGCCTATTGTATCCAGGCCTATTGTACCCAGGCCTATTGTATCCAGGCCTATTGTACCCAGGCCTATTGTATCCAGGCCTATTGTACCCAGGCCTATTGTATCCAGGCCTATTGTACCCAGGCCTATTGTATCCAGGCCTATTGTACCCAGGCCTATTGTATCCAGGCCTATTGTACCCAGGCCTATTGTATCCAGGCCTATTGTACCCAGGCCTATTGTATCCAGGCCTATTGTATCCAGGCCTATTGTACCCAGGCCTATTGTATCCAGGCCTATTGTACCCAGGCCTATTGTATCCAGGCCTATTGTACCCAGGCCTATTGTATCCAGGCCTATTGTACCCAGGCCTATTGTATCCAGGCCTATTGTATCCAGGCCTATTGTATCCAGGCCTATTGTACCCAGGCCTATTGTATCCAGGCCTATTGTACCCAGGCCTATTGTATCCAGGCCTATTGTATCCAGGCCTATTGTACCCAGGCCTATTGTATCCAGGCCTATTGTACCCAGGCCTATTGTACCCAGGCCTATTGTACCCATGTGCTCTACCTCTCCCAAACACATTATTACATATGTGACTGTTTATACACATGTAGTATCATAACATATATTTCCATAAAATAAACGCCATTGTATGATGAAATTCCTCATCATACAACGCGCATATACTAACATACAGCAAACATATCATTATAAATACTAAAGTTAAACTAAACACTAGTGTGTGATGGCTCAAAGTGACGGACACACTCACAATATTAATATATAATATAACATATTATATATATATAATTAACATATAATATAACACAGTATAACAGTATCACCAACAACGGGGCAGAGACCGTAAGTGTGAATTTAAATTCACTATTAAAACGAGCGGAACTGCTCACCGTAATTTCCTTTATTACGGTGTAATAAAATGCTTGGAGGTAATGATATTAAATTATTAGCCCCGACACAATGTTGTTAATGAGGGGAGGGTGTATGCTGTGTATGTTTGGGGGGGGGGGGTGTATGCTGTGTATGTTTGTGGGGGGGGGGTGTATGCTGTGTATGTTTGGGGGGGTTGTATGCTGTGTATGTTTGTGGGGGGGGTGTATGCTGTGTATGTTTGGGGGGGGGTTTGTATGCTGTGTATGTTTGGGGAGGGGGTGTATGCTGTGTATGTTTGTGGGGGGGGGTGTATGCTGTGTATGTTTGGGGGGTTGTATGCTGTGTATGTTTGGGGGGGGGTTGTATGCTGTGTATGTTTGTGGGGGGGGGGGTGTATGCTGTGTATGTTGGGGGGGGTTGTATGCTGTGTATGTTTGGGGGGTTGTATGCTGTGTATGTTTGGGGGGGGGTTGTATGCTGTGCAGGTTAGGAATGCTGCTGGATGGCATAAAATTCTTAGCATAACACAGCACATCTTAAGACAGTGTAGAGTACAGCACATCTTAAGACAGTGTAGAGTACAGCACATCTTAAGAGAGTATAGTGACTGTTCCTCCTTCTAAGTGTGGCAGCTTCTGTGTGTAGATGTCCAGAGAATATTTATATTAAGTTTGCATTCATCACTTTTGGTAATTAGAAAGTTTGCTTGCTAGCTCGGTTTCCCTTGTCCTCTTGTTGTATTCCACTCCCTCTCTCCCATCCTTCTTCCCTTCTTTATTTTACATCTCTCCCTCATTTACGGAACGATTAAGAGCATTGCAGAAATATAATTTAGGTGTGTGTGTGTGTGTGTGTGTGTGTGTGTTTGTGTGTGTGTGTGTGTGTGTGTGTGTGTGTGTGTGTGTGTGTGTGTTTGTGTGTGTGTGTGTGTGTGTGTGTGTGTGTGTGTGTGTGTGTGTGTGTGTGTAATTTTCCTTAACATGAATTCTTCTTGCGCTGCTTCAGAGTTAATAAAGCATTGCACGGTTGCTCCCAGCAACGTACAATTGAAGTGAGGTGCAGCTATTGAGTAACCCTTGAGCCATATAGCGAGGAGCACGAGGGACTAGACTGTTCCCAGTCCGGAGCCAGTCATCCAGGCGCTCCACGACTACAGACACGGCTCTCCTCTAGCCTGCTCTCGCACAAGACAGCACATATTTGACTTATTGCTTATAGTCACTATTTCGCTTATAAATAAGTATATATATGACATATTCCAAGCCATTTTTTTCAAGGCACTAACTTTTTCTCTCAGTTTTATTAATAAACAATAAATATTTTATACAAAATTTGACAATATCCTGAGTTACTTTACAATTTATTTAAATATTTTTGTGTTGTTTTATTATTTCTATAAAACTGTAATATCAATATAGGTATAAGTTCAGTACTAATTGTAATATGTTAACATACTAAGAAGGTTAGGTTAGGTTGTGGTTTTCTATTCAGCTTTTCAAGGTAAACTCAAATATTCACAATAAATTAGTATGTCACATATGCACTTATTCATAAGCAAGATATTGACTATACGCAAGTGCGAGAACGGGTTGCCTCTAGGTAACCATAGACACGATGTTTACAAATACCACCATGGCTGCCATGCCCCCTCAGGCAGTCGACCTGTTTGCAAGATGCAACCCACAACAGTTCCCCAACTCCCAGGTACACATTAAAAAATCTCTTGTAATAAGCGAAGCAGCAAGATACCTGCAAGCAACAGCATCATGCGGACTGTTGCCTGTACCGCTCCGGCCAGACATAGTCTTCAATCACACTAAAAAAAAAAGGACGTAAGCGCTCACGCCGGTGGATAGTAAAGTGAACTACAGGGGAGGTAGGGTCCCTGGATCCTGTGCGAGGTGTGTATGTATGTGGTTGAGCTCTGGCTCTTTGGTCCCGCCTCTCAACCGTCAATCAACATGTGTACAGGTTCCTGAGCCTACTGGGCTCTATCATCTCTACACTTGAAACTGTGTATGGAGTCAGCCATACTGACATGACAACACCCACACACAGCCATGTGTGTGGGTGTGTGTGTGTGTGTGTCTCACCTCGACAAACTCAAGAGATGATCCAACAAATGGCTACTAGGGTTTAACTCAAGCAAGTGTAAAGTAATGAAAATAGGTATAGGGAGCAGGAGGCCAGATACAAGATACCATTTGGGAGGTGAAATCCTTTAAGAATCTGGAGAGAAGGATCTGGAAGTTGACATCACGCCGGACCTGTCTTCTGAAGACCAAATCAAAAGAATATCAGCAGCATCTTCTCAGATGGCCAAGATAAGAGCTTCCTTTAGCAACTTGTGCAAGGAATCGTTCAGGACCTTGACACTTATGTCAGACCATATCCTGGAGCATGCAGCTCCAGCATGAAGTCTACCCCCCCCCCCCCCCCCAGTCAAGCACAATACGAAATTAGAGAAAGTTTAGAAATACGCCGCCAGACTAAAACATAGCAGAGGGGCATGAGCTACGAGGAGACACTACTCTAATTAAACCTCACGTCAGTAGAAGACTGAAGAGTCATAGGCAGACATGATTACCACCTACAAGATTCTCAAGGGAATTAACAGAGTCGAAAGATAAATTCTTTAACAAGGGTTCGTACACGAATAAGGGGACAAAGATGGAAACTTACTACCCAAATGAGCCACAGAGATATTAGAAAGAATTTGTTTCGGTGTCAGCGTAGGTAACAAATGAATCCCACACGGTAGTGATGGAGGAGGCGGACAGATATGATAGATATGATAGAGCCCAATTGGCTTAGGAACCTGTATGCCAGTTGACTGAGGGTTGAGAGGCGGGATCAGAGCCGAAGCTCACCCCCAGCAAGCATAACTAGGGGAGGATACCCACCCACCCACACACACACGACCATTCTCCCACACCTGTGACACCACCCACACACCCAAATAGGTCCCCCCTCCCCCCTCCCTCCTAGATTACTGTTGTCATGTCAGATCAGCTTGGAGTGTGAACCTGTCCAGCACCATTGCGTTCTTTTGTATTTTGGTGTGGACCAGCAAGTACAGCAGGCTGCTCTCTCTCTCTCTCTCTCTCTCTCTCTCTCTCTCTCTCTCTCTCTCTCTCTCTCTCTCTCTCTCTCTCTCTCTCTCTCTCTCTCTCTCTCTCTCTCTCTCTCTCTCCTACTTTGAGGACTCGTAAAATGACCATCGCTGTACGAGCGAGGTATGTTAAGCCTCTATACATTAACAATAATTCGTTAATTCCATGGATTCCGTATTAATATTAATCCGGGACGGTACAAAAGAAATTTGCAATGGAAATTAGATAATTATTCAGTATGCATTTTGTGTAGGGTATTAGTTTCCTGGGTATTCCTCTATTTGTTTTTAATTACTGAACTAGTCACAGGCAGTTTGGTTGGCATTTGCGAGACCGCTCTACCGTGTACAGTTATGAGTTATCTCACACAGCTGACGAAGGCTGCATCTTGTGAGGGCATCATCTCTCCCACAGCTGACGAAGGCTGCATCTTGTGAGGGCATCATCTCTCACACAGCTGACGGAGGCTGCATCTTGTGAGGGCATCATCTCTCCCACAGCTGACGAAGGCTGCATCTTGTGAGGGCATCATCTCTCACACAGCTGACGGAGGCTGCATCTTGTGAGGCATCATCTCATGTGACAAAAAACATGCATAATAGAATGATAGAAACGATCTAAACCAAGAAACAAACTAAAGAGAATAACAGAGAAACGATGGAAACAAAGAGAAAGAAGCAGATAAAGAGAGACAGAGTGACATAGCCAACGTAGGTAGAGACCTCATGTTTAAGTGAACATATACAGCTTGATGAGTGTTCGTGTGTGTGTATATGAGTATCCTCATACATGAGTCAAGCCTCATCTACTGTAGTGATCAGCATACACACATGTTAGCCTCTACTTCACATAGTTGGAGAGCCGTTTTGGCAACGACGTCTCGTCTGCCTCTGTATACCCGGCTCACCACCTCCTCTTCCTCTGCCCTCCCTGCACACCCACCTCTCTCCCCACCTGGCAGAGAGAGAGAGAGAGAGAGAGAGAGAGAGAGAGAGAGAGAGAGAGAGAGAGAGAGAGAGAGAGAGAGAGAGAGAGAGAGAGAAAGAGAGAGTGAGAGTGTTGCCTGGTTATGACAGGACACAGGACACCAATCCCCCGCCCGACACAACTCACTCCGCGGGCTTGACGGCTCACCTCTCTCCCTTGGGCGTAAAACCCACTCTTGATTACTCTTCAACGTGAGCAGCAAAGGTTTCACCTCCGCAGCAATCACTGCTTTGTTTATAGTGGTGTATCACCGGCCAGCTGCCTCCCCGCCCTCATCCTTCTCACAGTGCACGGGGCATCAGGGTGAAAGAAACTCTGCCCATTTTGTTTCTGCCATCACCGGGAATCTATCCCCGGGCCATAGGATTACGAATCCAACGCACTGACCACTCAGCCTCAGGCCCCTATGGAGGAGCTGGATGGAGCACAATGGACCTTATGGTGACTGTGTGTAGTGTCGGACCTGTGTGTGTGTGTGTGTGTGTGTGTGTGTGTGTGTGTGTGTGTGTGTGTGTGTGTGTGTGTGTGTGTGTGTGTGTGTGTGTGTGTGTGTGTGTGTGCACTCACCTAGTTGTGCTTGCTGGAAAAGGAAGGAAACTATGAGGGGAAAGTGCGAAGCCATTAAAACTATATAGCACTGGGAAGCGGGTCAAGATAAAGATTTAGAATGGGACGGGGGTGGGGAAGGAATGGCGCCCAACCACTTTGAAGGTCGGGGATTGAACGCCGACTTGCATGAAGCGAGACCGTCGCTCTACCGTCCAGCCCAAGCGGTTGCGGGGAAGGGGGGAGGGGTTGAGCTTCGGATTTTTGGTCCCGCCTCTCAACTGTCAATCTACTGGTGAACAGATTCCTGAGCCTATTGAGCTCTCTCAAATCTTGATAGAGCCTATTGTTCTCCCAATAGGCTCAGGATTGAGCCTATTCCTGAACCTATTCCTGAGCCTATTGGGCTCTTGAAACTGCGTATAGAGTCTGCCTCCTCCTCATCACTTCCTAGTGCATTCCATTTACTAACTGCTCTCACACTGAAAAAGTTCTTTCTAACGTCTCTGTGGCTCATTTGGGTACTCAGCTTCGACCTGTGTCCCCTTGTGCGTGTACCACCCGTGTTAAATAATGTCCTTATCTATTCACCCCTGTTCTTCTTTTCCTCCCCCCCCTTCTTCTCTGCCTCCTCTCCTCTCCACCTCTCTTTCCCCCGCCTCCTCCTCCTCCTCCAGACACCGAGGAAGACCCAGTATTGCTCGTGTGGTGGTCCGGGCGCTCTCCCTTCCCCATAAAGGCCCGACAGTCACACGCTCATTCCTTAATTAAATGTTTCTCTTTTTTCCTCAACAACGCCGAAGGGGTTGTCATTGTCGAGTGGCAAGAGTGCGCGTTGTTAGAGTGAGTTAGACAACTGTAAGAGTGCGTCAGCGAGAGAGAGAGTGGTTTCACTGATAGTTCGATTGTCTGCCGCTCTTGAATGATGGCCAGAGTGTCGGCGCTGAAGTGATTATACCGAAATTGGCTACTCGGAGTCTTTTTGTGTGTGGTTTTTTGTCTTTTCAATGCGAGCCTTATAAGCTTGAATTGTAAGTCTGGAATGTATAAAATGTGCCTCAGTGTCTGGGTTAATTCCAGCTGATATGGAGGTGGAGAGGCAGCGGTTGTGGGGAATGTTGTCCTGTGGGGCATAAAACGTGAATTGAAGGAAGTTCTTATGATCGGATGAGTCGCTTGACTGTGTCCAAGTGGTGGAAATATAATGGTAATATGTTATGGTGACTGTGTATAGTGTAGGGCCAGTGTGTTATAGTGACTGTGTAGTGTGACTACACCATGTGCAGTGAAATCAGTCTGCGAAGATCAGAGATGAAGTTTTATATCTTCCATCTTTTACTAAGAGCTCTATCAGGAAGAAGGAACTGCCTTCTCAGAAAGGAACACCTTTCACTTGACGCCTCTGTTCACCTTGCCGTCAACAGGTACCCAGGAGTCAAGCAACTGTTCCGAGCAGCAACCAGAGAGAGAGAGAAAGAGAAAGAGAGAGTTCTCCAAAACTTTAAGAACGAAAATTCTCGTTCGCGAGTTCGACCGCGAGAACTTGCGTCTTGCGGCCTCCTCGACGCCACAAGAACGACGTGAAGCTGAGACGCATGTTTAAGGTGCTCACAGGTATACCTAGAAACATTCACTGGAGCAGTAAACTAAGGTAAACTCACGCGGCTCAACCTCACATCATGTTAACTTCCTCACAATCTCAAGAGATGAGAATTCACTGACAATCTCATGTGATGAAAACTCACTAACAATCTCATGTGAAATAATTAAACATTAAAAAAAGTATACGTAGTCTATAATACCGAAGATAATCTCATCACATACAATTAATAATAATTCAAAAAATTCATGTTAATTGCATTATATCCAATGAAATGAAAAATGAAAAAAAATCATTTATGCATTAAAAAATAGTGACGTTGTGAATTGAATTGTTTTACCTTTTGTAAGAATATATATGTGTATATCTATGTAATATATATATTTACTGAATGAGAATAGTGCACCTCCAGCAAGCATTGGGGGGGGGGGGTGGCCACGGGATAGGGGGGACGGAGACGGGATAGTTTGGTAAGATAGTAGATTTCTTTGAGGGGATAGTTAGTTGGTTTGAGGGGATAGTTAATTGGTTTGAGGGGGATAGTTAGTTGGTTTGAGTAGATAGTTAATTGGTTTCAGGGGATAGTTGTTTGGTTTCAGGGGATAGTTAACTGGTTTGAGGGGATAGTTAATTGGTTTGAGGGGATGGTGAGATAGTTTGAGGAGGATACTTACTGGTTTTAAGCAGATAGTGAGTTGGATTAAAGGGATGGTCAGATTGTCATGAGGGGATTGTGAGTCGCAGGGATTGTGAGGTGGTGTTACTGTGGGTATAATGAGCTGGTGTTGTGTCTGTGTGTGTGTGTATAATGGAGTTAGTGGAGGTATAATAGAGGTTAGTGTTGTGTCAGTGGGATGTAATGGGGTTAATGTGGTGTCCTTACCACTTGAACGAGGGGTTGGTTGAAATTACTGCTTGTAATGTGTAATTAATGCCTGAGATACGAAGATCCTCCTTAACGGACAATTGTTATTGGAGGTACGAAAGCCCCTGTTTAATCAGCCCATCTTCCTGTGGCCGTTAGTACAAAACGGTTTCAGGAATGAGTTGGCCGCTACAGCAAACACAACGTTGAGGTGGGATCGCCGCTGGAGTAAAGAGACCGCAGGAGACGGGTGGCCGCAGGAAAAAGGCAGCCACTAGAGCGAGAGAGAGAGACAGTCGGTGGAGCGAAGTGGTCGATATAGAAAGATTCCGTGAAGCCATCATCTCGCTCCGGGGATCAAAGCTATATATATATATATATATATATATATATATATATATATATATATATATATATATATATATATATATATATATAGAGGGTCTTAGGTCACAACCCCTCGGTGTGACCTCACACCGATGCAGCTGTTTCGACTGGCGTAATTAACTGGAATGATATTCTGGCCCGCTAATGTGATTGAGTTTGACCGCTGCTATAAAAATTGGGTTTAATATTTAGGTTATTGCTGACCCCAAATGTAATAAATATGATCCAGGACCTTTATGTTGAGAGAGAGAGAGAGAGAGAGGAGAGAGAGAGAGAGAGAGAGAGAGAGAGAGAGAGAGAGAGAGAGAGAGAGAGAGAGAGAGAGAGAGAGAGAGAGAGAGAGAGTCTGGATGGTGAGTAAACAGGAGTGATAGTGGAAGACAATACCACCATCCAGCGGCTGGTGTTTGGCTGGTAAAAATCACCATTTTTTA
>NC_091166.1:50282114-50294614 GCF_040958095.1 Procambarus clarkii | reverse complement strand
TCTATGCGAAGTAATTTTTGTTTTCTGGTGTTGTTAAAACTCACTCAAGAAGAACTGTGAGCTTGGGAGACACATTATGTGATGGCGATGGACCGGCAATCTTCTCTCCATTTGCCACTCCGTAAAAAAATGCAACGGTTGTGCCTACCCATAAGCGTACAGACCCAGGCACCGACCAAGGTGCTCCCAGGAACCCACCTTCTTGAGAGATATCTTGAGATTATTTCGGGGCTTAGCGTCCCCGCGGCCCGGTCTTCAACCAGGCCTCACCCCAATGTGCTCCGGATAATGTGTTCAACTTGGCTTATACAGGCTTATACAATCCCAGGCTGTATAACTGATGCCATGTCGTGGTGCAGGGGGGGTAAGGTGCACGGCTGGCAGTATATATATATATATATATATATATATATATATATATATATATATATATATATATATATATATATATATATATATATTAGTATATTTTGGTAGCAGTCTTTCCTGTAGACATATATTATTAAATATGACCGAAAAAGTAAGATTAATAATTCTAACACGAATTTTCTCAATCTTTCGTACATTACGCTTCACTGTTGGAGGTAAATAAAAAATCACTTCTCCAAAATTCATTTTTATTTCTAGTCTGACGCGACACGGGCGCGTTTCGTAAAACTTATTACATTTTCAAAGACTTCACAAATACACAACTGATTAGAACGTATCTCTGATTTTATATCTACATTTGAGTGAGGTGGGAAGGGTGATGTGGCATTAACACAAGACAGAACAGGAGGGGATATTAATATGGTATTAAAAGTATCAACACAAGACAGAACAGAAACAATGGGTATTGAATAGAAGTGTTTGTAGAAAGCCTATTGGTCCATATTTCTTGATGCTTCTATATTGGAGCAGAGTCTTGAGGTGGGTAGAATATAGTTGTGCAATAATTGGCTGTTGATTGCTGGTGTTGACTTCTTGATGTGTAGTGCCTCGCAAACGTCAAGCCGCCTGCTATCGCTGTATCTATCGATGATTTCTGTGTTGTTTACTAGGATTTCTCTGGCGATGGTTTGGTTATGGGAAGAGATTATATGTTCCTTAATGGAGCCCTGTTGCTTATGCATCGTTAAACGCCTAGAAAGAGATGTTGTTGTCTTGCCTATATACTGGGTTTTTTGGAGCTTACAGTCCCCAAGTGGGCATTTGAAGGCATAGACGACATTAGTCTCTTTTAAAGCGTTCTGTTTTGTGTCTGGAGAGTTTCTCATGAGTAGGCTGGCCGTTTTTCTGGTTTTATAGTAAATCGTCAGTTGTATCCTCTGATTTTTGTCTGTAGGGATAACGTTTCTATTAACAATATCTTTCAGGACCCTTTCCTCCGTTTTATGAGCTGTGGAAAAGAAGTTCCTGTAAAATAGTCTAATAGGGGGTATAGGTGTTGTGTTAGTTGTCTCTTCAGAGGTTAACCTCTGAAGAGACAACTAACACAACACCTATACCCCCTATTAGACTATTTTACAGGAACTTCTTTTCCACAGCTCATAAAACGGAGGAAAGGGTCCTGAAAGATATTGTTAATAGAAACGTTATCCCTACAGACAAAAATCAGAGGATACAACTGACGATTTACTATAAAACCAGAAAAACGGCCAGCCTACTCATGAGAAACTCTCCAGACACAAAACAGAACGCTTTAAAAGAGACTAATGTCGTCTATGCCTTCAAATGCCCACTTGGGGACTGTAAGCTCCAAAAAACCCAGTATATAGGCAAGACAACAACATCTCTTTCTAGGCGTTTAACGATGCATAAGCAACAGGGCTCCATTAAGGAACATATAATCTCTTCCCATAACCAAACCATCGCCAGAGAAATCCTAGTAAACAACACAGAAATCATCGATAGATACAGCGATAGCAGGCGGCTTGACGTTTGCGAGGCACTACACATCAAGAAGTCAACACCAGCAATCAACAGCCAATTATTGCACAACTATATTCTACCCACCTCAAGACTCCGCTCCAATATAGAAGCATCAAGAAATATGGACCAATAGGCTTTCTACAAACACTTCTATTCAATACCCATTGTTTCTGTTCTGTCTTGTGTTGATACTTTTAATACCATATTAATATCCCCTCCTGTTCTGTCTTGTGTTAATGCCACATCACCCTTCCCACCTCACTCAAATGTAGATATAAAATCAGAGATACGTTCTAATCAGTTGTGTATTTGTGAAGTCTTTGAAAATGTAATAAGTTTTACGAAACGCGCCCGTGTCGCGTCAGACTAGAAATAAAAATGAATTTTGGAGAAGTGATTTTTGATTTACCTCCAACAGTGAAGCGTAATGTACGAAAGATTGAGAAAATTCGTGTTAGAATTATTAATCTTACTTTTTCGGTCATATTTAATAATATATATATATATATATATATATATATATATATATATATATATATATATATATATATATATATATATATATATAACGTTAGTGTTTTTTTGTGTGTGTATAGAGAAGACTTAGGCGAGAATTATCTCACCCGTTCTGTTATATTCAGTCTATGTATATAAGAGAAAATATATGTGTGTTTGTTTGTATGTCCAAGGTATAGGCTGGCAGGCACTTGAGTCTAGCCTCACCCAACCTTGCAGGGGGACGGGTCTGGGGTACGGGATGGGTATAGCAGTGCAGGGTCGGCCTAAGTTCAATGCTTTTAAGAGATAGTAACATTTATAGAAACCCCCCACATGCAATTTTCATGGGGGTCATGTGTTAAATATTTGATGTGATTTCCCTAGAGTTTTAGTGCTTCATAATGTATTTTCTGAGACCCAAAGAGTTGTTTTTCAGTGTTTTTTAATAATATATTTTTTTGAGGGTAAGGGGGACAGAACCACCCAATGAGAATACAGCGAGGCCAATCACAACCAACCAATTGGAATACAGCATTACGGATTTATTATCAAATTGGCTTGCTTTGTCTTATTAATAACTTCGTTTTAAACGAGGAAGACTTTTGTTGAGCCAAATTTCACAAAACATGTTTCGAAAGATACCATAAAGAAATGTAGACGTGATTTAAGGTTTCATGTTCAATAAAGCGTCAAGTAGTTAAGGACTACTAAACGAGACTAAAGAAAAACGAGATTTTGCTTCAATTCTTGGATACGCGGAGGAGTGTTTGAAAGAGCACAACGTGGGGTCATTTTCAACCTCCAGTGTTCTGCGTTCGTTCGTGTTCACTTGCAACGCAGTTGAACACGAACACGAACATACCTGCTTCCCAAAGATAGGTCGATACCAAGGATAGCAAGGCAAGGATAGCAAGGCAAGGATAGCTATTTCTTCCACTTTAGGGCAGGACTTTCATGTTGAGGTTCATTATCTTGTGATAGGTTGCTCCAGAATCAGTCTTCAGCTCCAGGAATTCATCTTGACAATCATCAGGAACGTGTTTCAACTGGTTATTTGAATGAATTTCGCACTAAATCCAACTCATCGCTGAATTAGAGAAAATATCGGCTGAATTCATTTTCCAGTGCTGTCAGATGTTGCAAAATTAATTTATTTTTTTTTTCGAATTCTGGAAACATTTTATTATCAACGCCAGCGATAAGAGCAGATGATAGTTTCTCAAAAAATTGCAATTTTTTTTTAATCATGGCATTTCTCTTCCAATTTTTCAGCTTTTTCATAAAAACTTTCAAGAAATCCATTAATTTTATAATGTATGTATTCTTTCTTTGAGTCTGATGATCCTGTTTACTCAGTTGCTCAAAAATGTTAACGGAGTAGGGAAGGTGTGTGTTCTATTCCTCGTCATCCACACAAACAATTTATCTTACCTTCATCATCAAAAAAATATTTTGAGCTCGTCCCTAAGTTCATATTCTCATTCAGTTGCATTTTCTCATGAGCGTTATCTAATATTTGTGTGGAGAAGAAGCAAGTGATGGTGTCCATGTCAACACATAACTGCTTGAAAAGTCTTAATTGTTTAACGTGGCTAAAAGTCTTAATAATTGAATCCACCTTCGTTAGTGGATTCGGAAGTGTTTTTGAGGCCAGTGACTGACGCTGGGCCCATGAAATGAATGCCTTTAAATTAACAAATCCACAAGGGCCGTGACGAGGATTCGAACCGACGTCCGAGAGCATCCCAGACGCTGCCTTAATCGACTGAGCTACGACATGGTATAAGAATTGCAACCAGAAATTCGACTGAATGCCTTTGACTTTTCGAAGCACTTTTATCGATGGTCATGTCTCTGATGCTGTACCTTTTGAAACTCATTTTTTCACACCAACTTGAAATCCAGATTCCATCCCCAACACAGCTGGTGCTCTACAGCATCCTCAGACATTGTCCTACAAAAGATTTACAGATTCAAACAGAGATGAAATGTTTTGCAAAATATCTGAAGCCTTACTAATTGTTTCAAAAGAACTCAGGACAGACTCATCTTTCAACGAACTCAAGTGAAGATATCTTGCAAACACCAGCAACTGGGAACACGATGCCTCATCAGGCGATTAATCAAGTTGAATTGAAAATACGCCCGATGTTGCGGACTTGATCTCCTGCACAGTTCCTTCATGTCAATGGCCATGTCGCTGAGTCTGCAAATCAAACAGTTTCTCTTATATTTGATAGTTTCTCCGATCAAACAGTATAAACAGGGCTGTTTGATGCTAAAACTACTGCAAGTCTTTTCTGTAGTCCATTTCCCAACACAATTTTCACCATTTTTGAGAGCATAAAGTTTGATCAAAGTTTCCCCCTATTGTGTAAAATTGAATGAAAGTGACGTGTCGGTCCATACTGGGCCCCTATCACACTCTTCCTTACCTGGACTTGATAAAGGTCAGGTTTCACCAAGCATTTACGTAACCACTTACGAAACCTGTGCGTCTGTCCTTATTCATAGCGGCTTTGTTTATATTTATTAAAGAGCGTTACTAACTTCAAAGCCTCACAACCCAACTTATTGTTATAAACAACCTCGTAGTGATTTTAAGCTCATAAACTGTTTAATAAATGTAAACAAAGCCGCTAAGATTGAGAAAAATATATATTAGGTTTGCAGGGGATGAGTCACAATAACGTGGCTAAAGTAAGTTGACCAGACCACACACTAGAAGGTGAAGGGACGACGACGTTTCGGTCCGTCCTGGACCGAAACAGGACAGGTGTGACAAACAGGTGTGTGGTAGCGCTAATCCTGACTTGAATGTTCAAGTTCTGACGTTTTTACACGACTATTTGCTTTGTTGATGTTATTTCACGCGACACTTCAACCTGATTCCTTATTCTGTTCTGATTAGGGCTCAACACTGAGACTATACTGAGTGTGTCACTCTACACTGAGAGTGCCACGCTAACCTCAGAGTGCTCCAGAGTATCACTAAACAACAAGACACACTCCTGGCGGCTCTGGTGTTTCAAAACACATAGATCCATCCCCCAGACGCACGGTCCATATATATTACAGTAACTACGGGACTCGAAGGCTCTGTGAACATAACGATCCATATTTTATCGTCAGTGTGCAATATATGTCACTGTTTCCCACATTGTTTCGTCCAACACCTGCAGAGTGTTTGTAGATACTGAAAATCGGCATTATTTTTATTTGTAATGATATATATATATATATATATATATATATATATATATATATATATATATATATATATATATATATATATATATATATATATATATATATATTTTTATATGTGTGTGTGTATGTGTACTCACCTAGTTGTGCTTGCATACGTTGAGTTGGTTATCGCCTCTCAATCTTCAGTTAACTGGTGTACAGGTCCTTGAGTCTATTGGGCTCTATCATATCTACATTTGAAACAATGAATGGAGTCTGCCTCCACCACATCACTTCCTTGGTATTTCTTAATTAGTCTGACACTTATAACATTCTTTCTAATGTCTCTGTGGCTGATTTAGGTGATAAGTTTCCACCTGTGTTTCCTCCTTGTTCGTGTAACCCCCCCGTACTAAATATTTGGCTTTATCTACCCTGACAATTCCTCTTGAGAATTTTGTTAGTGGTGATCATGTCTCCCCTAACTCTTCTGTCTTCCACGTGAAGTTTAATTTGAGAGGTTCTCTCCTCGTAGCTCTTACCTCTCAACTCGGGTACTAGTTTGGTCGCATATATCTGACCTTTCTTTAACTTTGTCTTGTGTTTGACTGGATGATGACTGCGTGCTCGCGCCGCATACTCTAGGGTTGGTCTGCCGTATGTGGTGTACAAGGTTATGAATTGCGAACTTCGACCTGTGGCCTCTAAAATAGAAAAATATGGCAAATACAGTTATATCTGATCGAATTTCAGGAAGTAATCTAAATGAAGTGAGACACAAATAACCTCTTAAGGAGGTGTGATAGTTTTGCCTTAAACCAGTAATTAGTAGCTCCAACTTGAAAGGAAAACGTGCGATCTTATTTTCACAAGTACCGAAGAATTAACCAGGAACATAATGATTACAAATACCTATTACAGATACAGTACGAGTCTGTTTGAGTGAGCCTCTGAACACACTCATGATTCATAACCCAAACGAATTTGTCATAAATGTGTTACCAACACCAGATCATATATGAGATGTCACTCTAACCCCACTGGACATTGACGTAGCCAGGGACAGTATGCCTATACATTCTGCAACAGTCCCTGATTCCTGGAATTTCATATTCATCAAGAATTGCAGAACAACACTATCGCCGACCCCTTAACATTTTTTGGAGACTGAGCCTAGTAGGAGTATGTCGTGTTATCCACGACATACTAAGGCATCAGAGATAGCACCACTCCATAAAGGAGGGAATAAAGCAGAAGAGGAATAACCCGAAAGAAGCTACAGCGCATTCATACGAATGTTCTTTGCTGGATATTTGGCGCTGACTAGTAGGACTTTTCCTCAGGTGATGATGTACGTGAAGACTAAGTCAGAGCTCCTTGTATACCGGACGCCCCTGGATGACATGTACTCTTAGTAAGAACAACCTGCAAGAACTT
This sequence comes from Procambarus clarkii, assembly GCF_040958095.1. Taxonomy (NCBI): domain Eukaryota; kingdom Metazoa; phylum Arthropoda; class Malacostraca; order Decapoda; family Cambaridae; genus Procambarus; species Procambarus clarkii. Next base: position 50,287,579 of record NC_091166.1, on the reverse strand, counting down.
CACCACATCTCTCAACACCAGACTGAGCTGGCCTGCAGACACTTGTAAGATCTTCAGCTACTTGGTCCTCTGCCAGACCTAATACATATCACCAACACACCACTCATTTACCTCTAGATTAATACCTGCACCACCAAGGCCCTGACCTGCCATCCCTGAGCACGTGAATGTCAAGACATTCACTATTTAGGTGTAATTTACCAATTATCTGGACTCCCCTTGTGATCAGACCCACTGGTTATGGTCGCTGACGCTCCACTGCCCAAAAGATGTTGTCTCTAAGATGTCGACTATGTGTCATGCAAGATGGGTTAAGTCCTACTTGGCTCCTCTTCTTAATGCAAGTACCTCGTTTCCATAAGCTATTTCTTTCATGAGTCCACTACATTCCTCACGCAGAGAGCACTTTCCTTCATGCAAATGCCTATACCCTCCGTGTCCGCATTTCCACTACTTATTCTGCCTCCCTCTCCTTTCTCTGTCACATTTATTCTCCTTGTGTACATTTTACCTCTGACCATTCCCCCTTGACCCTCTCTCTCTCTCTCTCTCTCTCTCTCTCTCTCTCTCTCTCTCTCTCTCTCTCTCTCTCTCTCTCTCTCTCTCTCTCTCTCTCTCTCTCTCTCTCTCTCTCTCTCTCAATGAGTTTTCTCTACGTAATTACAATTTTTATGCCTAATTATTTCTATACCCACCACAGGGATTGGTGTTCTGATGTCCTGTTCTATTGCTGAACAGACACCACAACAAGGCACTGACCACATCTGTGAAAAACATCATCTACATATCCTCCATATATGACGAGAAATCACTCGACTCATCTAGTATATTAATGCGATAAGTTTACAAGCTGACCTGCTCCCATTTACGGTATCTGCAAAAATATGTAATTATATGTCGAATATTTATATTTGATATTAGATATGTATATATCACCTCTTTTGATAGACTCGGGAAATACAACATCAACTGCCAGGCCTTTATTTTACGTCCAAGTCCAATCACTCTGGACTTTCTACATATCGACAACTTGTCTTTAAGTAATTACACGCTGAATAGTGGTGAGATAATTATCGGGAGAAAGCACTAAGTCAGTGTGACTGTATAACACTTGGAAGGAATATAAGGAGAGGACAAGGAGCTGGGGTATGAGGACAAGGAGGTGGGATATGAGGACAAGGAGCTGGGGTATGAGGACAAGGAGGTGGGATATGAGGACAAGGAGCTGGGGTATGAGGACAAGGAGGTGGGATATGAGGACAAGGAGCTGGGATATGAGGACAAGGAACTGGGATATGAGAACAAGGAGCTGGGATATGAGGACAAGGAACTGGGATATGAGGACAAGAAGCTGGGATATAAGGACAAGGAACTGGGGTATGAGGACAAGCAGCTGGGATACGAGAACAAGGAGCTGGGCTATGAGGACAAGGAGCTGGGATATGAGGACGTGGTGAATGAGCCATCCCCCCCCCCCTACCCCCACCAGTTGCACCATCTGGAATCGAACTCGGACCATGCAAATGGCCATCATTGTGGCGAAAAATGTGTTTAGTATACGCATTAAAATATCTATTATTTAAGAATTAATGATGCAATATCTGTAATTTTCCAAATTTTCATTTGGAAAATTTTCATGAATGTTAAAATATTCCTTCACTCTGAGCTATGTTCCAGTTATATAGTTACGATCCTGTTGATTTTAACACGACAATTTTTGTTTAGCAATTTAGAAGTTGACTAAACAAACTGAAAAATGCCCTCGTTCTGAAATATAATGTTTTTTTACCATTATTACAAAAGTATAAAATAATAATTAAAATGAGTATTTAATTAAGTATTTCCTGTGAAGTGTGATACAGTTTTTGCCTCCCATCGCGGTCCATACGTCATACTGTTGTATACATCATACTGTTGTATACATCATACTGTTTTATACGTCATACTGTTGTATGGGAGTAATTGTAGTGGGATGATTGTTTGCACGCCAGGCACGAAATTGTTCGTTGGCGCGTGATGACACGAACGGCAGCATGAACGATAACACTGAACGGCAGTATGAACGGTAACACTGAACGGCAGCATGAACGGCAGCATGAACGACAATGAACGTAAGTACTGTTATTTTTATGGGCATGATACGTGCGTGTCCACTCATGTGTCCACTTGCGAGATGGGTACATCTTATCCCCCGCATCTTGGCGGCTTTGTGGGTAGTAAGTAAACAGTCTACGACTTGGGAAGCGCTGCGAGGTGACCCATAGTGATATTAACCTTTTATTTGAGCTGGTAAACTGTTTACTAAACACGGACTAAACTGTCATGATTGATATAAAAGTAAACACGTAAGTGGTTGGTGAATCGATTCTTAAAATCTTACGATCGCGTGACCAGGGGGTCAGATCTTGGCTCTGACACGTGCGTCGACCTACGAATGACCTCTTGAGTAGTCCGTAAGAGGGGGAACCCGACTGGTTCCCGGGAAAGTGGCGTGATAAGAAGGTAACTGCCCTCGTTCTGACGCCTGGCCAATTCTTAACAGTGGGGGGGGGGGGGGGGGTAGAGAAGGGGGAGGGAAATATCAGGGGAAAGTGGGAAAGCCATTACGACTGTATAGCGCTGGGATACAGGATAAAGATTTGGGATGGGACCGGGTTTGGAATGATGCAGTGCTTGGGAGCACTGCAAACCCCTCAAACTTGTCTACGCAGTTTGAGGGGTTTGAGGACATCTCACAGACTACTGACGGGTTTTGCTATCTGCTTCAGGTGCTGCATGAGGGTTGTCGACTATCAACCTGTCAACCCCTCCCCCTGAATCCTGCTGAGCCTGGCGGAAATGACGGGATTGCTTCATACACCTCTGACTCTTGCAGGAATAGTGACCTTAGGTCTGGGGGATTGTGTCCCGCGGGTCCCTGCCAACACTAATGGTGGGCCAGACAGCGCCTCATCTTAGAGTGCATTAGAGATAGCACTTGAGATATAGTGTTGACCTACCCTCGCTATCCCCCTTCCCCCCCCCCCCCCCAAGATGTTCAACACGCGGCCTTAAGTAATCAAACTCGGTAATACCCCACATCAGGATAACAGTCAGTTTTATCCACATTGTGTACTGAATCCAGCATCTTGGTGCTTATCCATTATCACTCAGTTATTTTTATCAATTATCTATCAATTATGTTTTGGGCCCAGATAAATTATCAATGAATTACCAAGCGTGAAGATTTACATTATGGGATATTAATGAATAAATGTCATTCAATCAGAAATTCATATTCCACGGTCAACTGAACTGACTACTGTTCATTTGACTGTGGCGTCAAATGAACAGGAGGCAAGGGTGGTGGGAGAGAACAAGAGACAAGGCAGATGAGAGAGAACAGGAGACAAGGGAGGTGAGAGAAAACAGAAGACAAGGCAGATGAGAGAGAACAGGAGACAAGGCAGATGAGAGAGAACAGGAGACAAGGCAGATGAGAGAGAACAGGAGACAAGGCAGATGAGAGAGAACAGGAGACAAGGCAGATGAGAGAGAACAGGAGACAAGGCAGATGAGAGAGAACAGGAGACAAGGCAGATGAGAGAGAACAGGAGACAAGGCAGATGAGAGAGAACATGAGACAAGGCAGATAAGAGAGAACAGGAGACAAGGCAGATAAGAGAGAACAGGAGGCAAGAGAGGTGAGAAAACAAAGTCCAGAGGCTTAAATAATTAACAAGAAGAAACTTGAGATCTAACAATAACAAGTGACATAGGACAGGAAAACGGCGTATTAGAACACAAACTAAGATGTCTTCAAAAGTAACACAAGATCCACCAACACATGACGGTAATAAACGACAGGGAAGGACAAACAGGAGCAAATAACAGATATGAGGAAGCAATCAGAGTTGTGCAGGAGAAGATGATAGCAGACGAAAATTGGACGACAGTCAAATAGGATGCCAAGAATCGACAAAAGTGTCAAGATAGAAAGAGAAACTGCAAAGTCAGTTGGGGTTGAGGAACTATAAACTGCCGCAAACCCACCCAAAACACCGATGGTTGGGGATAATAACTAATGCTGCCGTGCTGGAGTAGCGAAATGCAACAGAAAATGGAGAAGGAAAATCTATATAGTCATTTACAAGCTGCCACAGTCTAACCTGTTCTCTTGTACCTCTGTGACGTTGGAACAACTCGAGAGGACAGGCTGCACAGTCAACGGGAGCATCAGCACATGACAGGGTAGGCTGGATAGAAACAGACTGGATCCTCTATGTAGCAGGAGTGTGCAATGAAGCCAAAGACGATGAACATTACGGTAGAATGGGTAAGTTTCAGGAAGGAGATGCAAGACCATTGAAGGTCATCTTTATAGACCAATACCCAGAAGACGAGCGAGAAAATAAAGAGGAGCATAAACCATAACACAAATAACCCGACGCATTCAAGACACGAAAGGTAAAGTGTCAACGTTTCGATCCCTTTTCTGAACCATTTTAAGCTGTAACAGTTACATTATAAGTATCCAGGACGGACTGAAACGTCACCACTTTACATTCAAAAGTGTGGGTTGAGATATGTGTTTTCAGCCACACCATTGTGACATATTCTTATCGTAACACGAGTCAGGAGTCATAAAATCCCCAACCAATAACAAACACAATCTATCCAGCCAGACATACTATTCCCCAACCGTACCCACACTACACCACACACATCTCCTAAGTTCAACCGAAATATTCATCCTCCAGACAAGGACAAATCCAACCTGCAGAGATGTAAAGTATAAGTGTTGTATAAACTAATGCAGATAACATAACATACGATGTATCATAGCCACGAGAATGGATTCCGAAGCAGCAGCCACAGATTAGTGTAATAACAGAAATGAAGCTAATGAGCTTAATAGGAAACATGATCTTCTCAGAGGACTTCAGATAATCATGGAAAAGCGAATAGTCAGGAATACAGAAAAAGTGACTCAGTTACTACAGGGAAGGGAAGGGAACTATGAGGAGAGAGCGCCAAGCCATTGCGACTATATAGCATTGGGAAGGAATCAGGATTTGCGATGGGACGGGGGGGGGGGGGAGGGGGGTAAATATTAAGGAAGAGATGGTTAAGGTTCTCAAACTCTAAGATTTCTTATCATAGTTCAATAGATTGAGCAAGAAATGACCTATACATGAAGAGACATGTTGGGTAAACCTAGTAGACGCAGCACAGAAAAGCAACAGAAAGCAACTTAAAAAAGCAAGAAAGCACCTTGTCTTAAAGCAACAGAAAGACAAGATGGGAGGAGCACAGGGAATGTTAGACCAGTTGTTCACCATCAACCGTCTGTCACTCACCTGTTACATCAACCGTCTGTCACTCACCTGTTACATCAACCGTCTGTCACTCACCTGTTACATCAACCGTCTGTCACTCACCTGTTACATCAACCGTCTGTCACTCACCTGTTACATCAACCGTCT
>NC_091166.1:50257114-50277114 GCF_040958095.1 Procambarus clarkii | reverse complement strand
TACGTTGACATGTGTTCATACCGTTTGTGTATTGCTCAGTCTCTATATATTTGTTCACTTTTACAGTACTATATATATATATTTACGAAATAATCAGAGACGCTTAAATTTAAAGTGAGGACAAACGAATGACAATTATATTGAACGAATTTAACTCGCTGATATATTACGAATGTCAACAAGGGGAAGAACTGTTCTGGTCATGTTAAAAAATATATATAACTTTGTGTATTTAAATCAGACTTCTTATATATTTAAATTGACAACGAAAGAGTGGTTGAGTGGGGGGGGGGAGATAATTGGCAAACAAGCAGTTTTCACCAGACTATTGAGGTTACCACCACCGCTATGACCTGTTAAGCAACAGTATGACTTCTTATAAAGTCAGTAAAGGGCGACCAGGCAAGTCCCAACAGTAAAGCAGTGTCGTCCGCAGTATTCAACGTAGTTAACGACAATAAAGTAGTCGTTTTGGCGCAGGTTTTTGTGGTGGTGGCGGGACGACCTGTGGAGGTGTCGTGCCCGCGCCCCGCCACCACCACACTACTGACTTAATGGTCGTCACGGTGATAACGATAACAATAACAATTAGTAATGGCTGGGTGTTGTTATGGGGGCGCGAGGCGTCAGCTGCTTCAGCCCCCACGACGATGTTGGCAGACCTGATTCAGTCCCAGCGACGTTGTTGGCAGCCCTGCTTCAGCCCAGCGACGTTGTTGGTAGCCCTGCTTCAGTCCCAGCGACGTTGTTGGCAGCTCTGCTTCAGCCCCAGCGACGTTGTTGGTAGCCCTGCTTCAGCCCAGCGACGTTGTTGGCAGCCCTGCTTCAGCCCAGCGACGTTGTTGGCAGCCCTGCTTCAGCCCAGCGACGTTGTTGGCAGCCCTGCTTCAACCCAGCGACGTTGTTGGCAGCCCTGCTTCAGCCCAGCGACGTTGTTGGCAGCCCTGCTTCAACCCAGCGACGTTGTTGGCAGCCCTGCTTCAACCCAGCGACGTTGCCACATCGGCTAATATAATGTCTTGAAGAGCACAATATCCAAAAGCAACGTTAACAAGGGTGATTGAAGGTTGAAACACCGCTACTCTTAGAGACTGCGGCTCCTGGGATGATGACCTCGGCCACCACTGTTGTCACACACCACGGCCCTGCACCTGGCCAGCCTCACATGACCACTTCATCCTTATATATATATATATATATATATATATATATATATATATATATATATATATATATATATATATATATATATATATATATATATATATATATATATATATATATATGTCGTACCTAGTAGCCAGAACGCACTTCTCAGCCTACTATGCAAGGCCTGATTTGCCTAATAAGCCAAGTTTTTAAGAATTAATTGTTTTTCGACTACCAAGCCTACCTAACCAAACCTAGCCTAACTTTTTCGGCTACCTAACCTAACCTAACCTATAAAGATAGGTTAGGTTAGGTTAGGTAGGGATGGTTAGGTTTGGTCATATATCTATGTTAATTTTAACTAGAATAAAAAAAAATTGACGTCATACATAATGAAATGGGTAGCTTTATCATTTCATAAGAAAAAAATTAGAGAAAATTTATTAATTCAGGAAAACTTGGTTTATTAGGCAAATCAGGCCTTGCATAGTAGGCTGAGAAGTGCGTTCTGGCTACTAGGTACGACATATATATATATATATATATATATATATATATATATATATATATATATATATATATATATATATATATATATAATATAAAATATATATATATATATATTATATATTTATAATATAATATATATATTATATATAATTTATATATATATAATATATATATATATAATATATATATAATATAATTTGAGATATATACAAGAGTTGTTACATTCTTGTACAGCCACTAGTACGCGTAGCGTTTCGGGCAGGTCCCTGGAATACGATCCCCGCCGCGAAGAATCGTTGTTACAACCAAGTACACATTTTACTGTTGCGTTAAACAGAGGCTACAGTTAAGGATTTGCGCCCAGTAAATCCTCCCCGGCCAGGATACGAACCCATGAAATTTTACTATTCCTTGGAGTTTCTGGCTTAAATTATAAATTTATCCCCCGAAGGACATAGGCTTCGTATCCCCCGAAGGACATAGGCTTCAAACATATCCTATTCGAAAATAAATCTCGATTACCGTTTATAAAATAAGCTCAACATTCCTGAGCCTCTTGCACGGGATGTACACAATCGCATCTTTCATAAAATATTTCGCATCGGATTGAAATGTTCTCAAGAACAGCTTCTCCAGAGATTGTGAATTTTAGAAGAGATTTTTGGAGAATGTGGTGATGGAGCCGGGAGCTCCTAGGCTTCCTCCATCATTGACGGGAAAAAGTCGGCAAACTGCTTGGTCCTAGCCGGCTAGGGGCGGTGTTTCTAGATCAAGGTGTCAAATAGTACTGTTCAATTAAGCTTCCCAGTACTGTTGTCTGAGACGGGGCTGGTTGTTAGGAGCGGGTGGGGGGGGGATGGTACGCTTGTTACCAGGTGATTGGTGGTGAATTGCTGCATCATAGTTCATTTACACTGTAGCATGATTTTTGTCCTCTTTAACGTGAAACAACTTTTAAGCATAAACCTGAAGTTTTAGATAACGTGTCTGTACACGAAAATTGTATCACTTGTGTAATTACCACTCGCAGTGTTCAGATAGTCTTACGTTCGTGAAGAGGGGACGAAATCGCTGGCCTATTTCTAAATACGAGGCATGTAGCTCCTGTTTATACCCAGCCAGACTCATTGACAGGCATGTCTAACCTTCGCTGGAAACACTCCAGTCATCCCCCGTCACTTACGTTATCAGGTTATTGGTTTCACAAATGAGTAACTCTTTATTTCCCCAACAGATATACATTAATTCCCGACCTAATAATCCTGTATCATGAGACAAAAGACGATTAGAGAGGCGGGGACCAAGAGCTAACAGCTGGATCCTGCCGGCACAAAAGAGTAAATACACATCCTCAGGCTGCAGCCCGCAACATCTGCCTCTCGGGTATCATAAGTATTGACAGGTGAACAGAGGCATCAGATGGAAAAAAAATCTACCCATTTATTACTACCTTCGCGGGGGACTCCTTGAGATGTATATCTGTGAATGTGTGTTCGTGTACAGATTGTGTGTGCGGGTGCGCGCGCGTGTATTTACCGGCGCATGTGCGCATGGACAGGCTTATTGATGTTTACGCCTAACCGAGAAAAATAACTACCAACATAAAATGCGAATAAATGACAGATCCGCACACTTCCTCCCCCCCCCTGTGGTGGGGGGGAGGGGCATTGAGGGGGGGGGGGAGTCTTGGTCCGGGGGAGCGGCAGGGGGGGGGGGAGGGGGGCATGTGGGGCGGGGAAAGGGGGGAAGGGAGAAAAAAAATTGAGGTTCATATTTTCTTGTATTTATTCAGTCAGCGGGAACTTTGATCAGCGCCCCCCCCCCCCCTGTCCTGGCCCGTGTGGGAGGGAGGAGGGAGAGAGAGGGAGAGTAAGCTGGGAGAGGTGGAGGGGGGGGGGGTAAGGGAGAGGGAGGGGGGACATTCCTAAATTTTGAGGTCAAGTAATGTTGGGTAAATATAACATATTGCACCTTCTCCAGCGTCTATTTACTGAATTATTTAAGGGAGGCGGGAGAGGTGGCTGGAGTTTGTGTAGCATTTTTGTGTCCATGTGAAAAGTGAAGTGAGGGAAGACCTGCGAGATATTTCTGACATCTAGGGAATGTCAGCGGTGGTGTCTGTACTCTAGGGAATGTCAGCGGTGGTGTCTGTACTCTAGGGAATGTCAGCGGTGGTGTCTGTACTCTAGGGAATGTCAGCGGTGGTGTCTGTACTCTAGGGAATGTCAGCGGTGGTGTCTGTACTCTAGGGAATGTCAGCGGTGGTGTCTATACTCTAGGGAATGTCAGCGGTGGTGTCTGTACTCTAGGGAATGTCAGCGGTGGTGTCTGTACTCTAGGGAATGTCAGCGGTGGTGTCTGTTCTCTAGGGAATGTCAGCGTAGGTGTCTGTACTCTAGGGAATGTCAGCGTAGGTGTCTGTACTCTAGGGAATGTCAGCGGTGGTGTCTGTACTCTAGGGAATGTCAGCGTAGGTGTCTGTTCTCTAGGGAATGTCAGCGTAGGTGTCTGTACTCTAGGGAATGTCAGCGTAGGTGTCTGTACTCTAGAGAATGTCAGCGGAGGTGTCCGTACTCTAGGGAATGTCAGCAGAGATGTCTATCGTTACGATTGCGTCTCGTCTATTAACCGTCCCTGCTTCAAGAGTCATTTTCCCCAACTGCATGTACAAACTAGAGAACATTATATTTGTTATGGAACGGCTTTCAGTGCAAAGTTTCCGAGAAAATCAAGTTGCAGTTTGGAGTGAATGTGAAGCCTCTTGTGAGGGTTCCCAAGATGACGGTGTCAAGACATCTAGGAGGATTTTTTGGCGCCTCAAAAAACCAGAGGTGAAGATGCTGAGAGCCGAACGGGAATTGAGGAAGTGAGGGGAGAGAGCCAGTTTCAACTTGAATAGTGTTTCAACTTCCTTAAATTATTTCTGGAGTGTATCCGTGGTCGTAACGACGCGTCGTAAAGAGCCAACAGGTACACAAATGCCCGGACAAACGAGGCAGTTCTGTCTTCCTGCTTCACTCAGTCTCACAGTGACTCCAGATTCGACGGACTGGTGAACGCTGTCGGTCATTACAACAGGTTATGGGGCCAGAGTTGTACTTGGTGAGGGTCTGCGCCAGGAACATAATATACCTACGTTGTGGAAGGTGAAATTTCACGGCAGTGAATGTCTGCATTACCAAGTCCTCCGAAAATTGTAGTAAGTTACTATGGGCGGAACGTACACAATGGAACGTACACTTGTAGTTACTATGGGTGGAAGGTATATAATGGTAGTACTTGTGGATAAAGAAGAACAGTGGAGAACTATTTCATGTGGAATGTAGTTCGGTTTGTGTTGGGCTTTAGGCCTATCAAATGTGGAACGAGTATTACGGCTTCCACTTAGGCTTACTGATCAACAAGCTTTGGCTGATCACCCACACGATAGGTACTTAGGCCTCCACAATAGCTTACTGACCATCGAGACACTAAATAGGAATCCAGTATTGAGTTCAATATTTTTGTTCAAATAGGTTTAAAGACATCACACTAGATATGGCTATTGATTGTGGCATTGCAGTTCAGCTGTGAGCTCATTTGTCGTATTTAAATACGACATTTCGAACCCAGACAGCCAGGGTTCCCATGCACCTTAGCGTATCCAGCACTTTACCCGCTAGACCACACTGACTGTTCAAAAGGATTGGAAGTCGTCAGACCCTTAACCCAATCCCTGACAACACTCATTGGTAATTTTTGGGGACAGATATTTCATCGAATCATCTCGCCGAGTGTCAGAATTGACCACCAAATGCTGTCGGGGATTGGGTTAAGGGTCTGACGACTTCTAATCCTTTTGAACAGTCAGTGTGGTCTAGCGGGGTAAAGTACTGGATACGCTAAGGTGCATGGGGCCCTGGCTGTCTGGGTTTCAATCCTTCAGCCCGTACCAGCTGTCTAACTAGGGCACCTATTTACTGCTAGGTGAATAGGTGCATTAGGATGAAAAAAACTGCCCATTTGTTTCCGCCTCCGCCGGGAATCGAACTCGGGCCATTAGAACTACTAACTCCTCCAAATGCTGTCCACTCAGCCGCTAGGCCCCTCACGTGTTTCAGTATTTTTCACATGTGTCACATGTCAGTATGTGTCACATGTCAGTATGTGTCACATGTCAGTATGTGCCATATGTGTCAGCATACCAATATGTATGACATGATAGCATATATCACATGCATCAGCATATGTCATGTATCATGTGTGTCAGCATGTATCACCTGCCACCATGTATATGTTGACAGGTTTAGTATATACCATTTGTGTATACTGCGCCTGTGACCCCATAGGAGGTGTGTGGGGTGACAGTAGAGTAGGGCGGACGTGGCTGGGCTGGATGTGACTGGGGTGGACGTAGCTGGGGTGGACGTGACTGGGCTGTACGTGGCCGGGACTGGACACGGTCCCTGTGTTGACATTTTTAAAGGTTGTGTGTTTTTGCTGCTATAGGTAAAGTATGAGGAGTAAAAATTTGTTTTATTTTTCCCTGCAGGACAGTGAATGATGCTATACAAAACTGTAAGAAAAATAGTTTTTTATTTTTTTTTTATTTAAGTTATTAGCCAGACGGTAGCCAGCTGCCTGTCCCCAAATCTTCGTGTGGGGGTCACTATATGAGCATGGCTCGCTGTTCTCTCTTGAATTATGACGATCCCGACCCGACCATGTCGGATCCATACCCCACAGAAATCAGGGTGCAAATTTGGGCAAGTCTAACCTCCAAGACCAACAACCTCTGACAGATGGACATTGTAAGGAGTAGATATAGACATTAAATATAACTGTAAAATGCTGTCATATTTCTGAATATGAACTAGTCAGTCATTCACTCGAAAGAGAGTTATTAGGTATAAATGCTAAGCCAGTATGATTATATATGACAAGGAAGGGGCAAGAGGACAGGATTGGCGCTGAGATATTAGAGTGAAGTGAAAGAATTGTCCCCAATTCTGCACCATTGAGGATAGGACGCCGACCTGCAAGAAGCGAAGTCTTTGCTGTACCGACACTGTCCGGGACAGTGAGTCAAGTGGGAAGAATAACTAGACCGGCTGTGTTTAGTTTAGTGGTTGTACCACTTAATACATGGCAAGCTGTTAAGACTGAGTTCTTGCACTCAAACATTGAGTGGCAGCTGCAGTCTTTCTCTCTCTCTCTCTCTCTCTCTCTCTCTCTCTCTCTCTCTCTCTCTCTCTCTCTCTCTCTCTCTCTCTCTCTCTCTCTCTCTCTCTCTCTCTCTCTCTCTCCCCCATTCCCCTCCCTCAAAGTGGGTCTGGGGTAACATTTTTAATGGATAGTTCAGAAGCTCAAATATTTAGAGTAGCTTAGATTTAGTGGTGGAAGCGGCCATGATGGAGACGCTCGCTAAGTCCAATATTTAAGGTATCACACAAAGAGGATGGAAGGGTGGGGGTGTACGGGGGTGAGGGCGGAGGGGCCTTGTGATGAGGGTGGGCTGGAGAGAGAGAGATGATGATGTAGGTAATGAGGGGGAGGTGGAAAGTGAAGGGGAAGTGCAGGGAGAGTGAGGGGGGAGGTGCAGGGAGAGTGAGGGGGAGGTGCAGGGAGAGTGAGGGAGGAGCAGGGAGAGTGAGGGGAGGTAAACAAAGGGTTGTGTGCTACAGAAGGGTGTCAGAGGGGAGACCCAGACTGTGTAAGTCACTGGCGACAGGAGTGTACACATTTTATGTTTAATATTAACGTCGCTGGACGACTGCTTCGCGCCTTCTGTTTATAATTACTCGTTTCCCGGAATACATCAGAATCTTTTGTTCAATTTTGTAAGGCGAGTGAGGCGGCCTGTTGTACCATCCCTCCAGCAGGTCGGGACGTTCCTACGTCGCCGCCAGTACTGTTGACACCTCACTACATCATATTTGGAAGAAAAACTGTAAGATTGCAGGTAAATTTGTCCTAGAAATGTAGCTTGTCCTTTATCCCCGTGGTTCAGTTGTGACCAATCCAGTGTTGGCCGCGGACACGCTGGGTTGGCACTTTTTACCCGTTAGCTCCAGTGCTAACGGATGAAAGGAAGGAGGAACTTCCTCCTTCCTTTCTTACAAGGAAGGAGAATCTTCCTCCTCCTTTCCTTGCAAGCCCCTTCGACTTATACACTCGCCTTCTCTCCTATGATCATCTTTTTACCTTTTCTGCACTCCAGTCTGCCTGGTCCCTCTGAAATTCTTCGGTGGTAGGCTAGCACTGTAGTCACTCTAAATGCTCCGGTGTCTCTGTCTCTGCAGTATTTGCTAGATATCATCAATCGTGTTTGGGACGTGACTTCAGTCCCCGAATACTGGCTGGAGGCGGTTGTTCTTCCCATTATAAAATCTGGCATTCAAAAGACTTCCCCAATGGATTTTCGTCCCATTGCCCTGACAAAATGTGTCTACTAACTCTTTGAGTGTATATTTAATCTAAGTCCAATTTGGTTTTCGCAAGTCTCGTAGCACGACGGATATTTTAGTGGACATGTAAACTACATTAGTACTACCTTTTCTGGGAGTTCCTCCGCTGTTGGGGTTCTTTTTGACTTGAAGAAGGCTTATGACACCACCTGGAGATACAATATTAAAGCTTCCTCTTTCGTCGTTGGTTTCAAGTGAGAGTTAGTGCTGCTTTCGTGAACTCTCTTCAACAGTAGGACGTTGTTCCCTAAGGTAGTGTTCTGAGCACTGCTCTATTTCTGGTTTCCCTAAATGTTCTCTCTGGCATTTTCTCGGCCCTTCATGTTGGCAATCTCTCTGCTGTCATGGTAACGACTCCTCTTCCCTCCAACGCCAGCTCCAGCTCGCCATCGATAACGAATCATCCTGGGCCACCAATCTTGGCTTCAGATTGTCTATGACTGTGACTTGTGTTATGACTTTTACTGTGAGGCATTCCGTTCCCCGTCTCCCATTGTCACTCTGGTAATCCCCTAATGTTTAGGGATTCTGCCAAACTCTTGGCGATGATGATTGATGCCCATTTGTTTTGGTCACCCAATGTTGCTCACCTCCGAGTTGAATGTTCTAAGACCTTACTTAGTCTTGTCCCATTCTTCCTGGGAGCTGATAAGCTCACACTACTCTTGTATAAACTGGAGTATGGCTGCCTCGTATGTTCTTTCACTGCTCCTCAAGAGGGACTCGTTTCCTCTCACTGCCTTCATTTTTTTGCTAGGGTGGCTCGTATCTACTAGGGTGGCTCGTATGTGCAAGGGTGGCCCGTATCTACTAGGGTGGCTCGTATCTACTAGGGTGGCTCGTATCTACTAGGGTGGTTCGTTTCCAAGACACTCTCAGTTCACACTGGCAACGTCACTCGTCATGTTTCTACTTTGCCCCAATGGAGAGTGCCAATTGTAAAATTTTGCAAGACTCTCATCCACATAGTGAAGTCTTATACTTCCCCTACGCCTTTAAAAAAGCTTTTCCTTGAACATTTTTCCTCTCGGTCACACTCGTTACTCAGTTCCCAGATGGGACTAGCAACCTGTCCTCTCGCAAAGAACGTCGCATTTCGCTCTTATGCGTTACATAAGGCAAAAAATAGCCGTACTTGATGTGGATTTCCTACTCTAGCCAAGCTGGAGGCTGTCGACTCGCTCATGACCAGTGACCAGTCCTGCTTAACTGTCCAAGGAACGTCATTCAGTGGTTTTTGTTTTAGAGTTTGACTGAATGCCAATATACCGTTTAGTTTACCTGTCAACCTCCGGAGAAACATTAAGGCTGCCTAGATCGCTTTGTTGTACACAGAACAGACAAATTTACTTCTCAGTGTACCGGTCAAGACATTTAAACAACACACTGTAGATGCTATAGTGTGTAACGAAGGTATTATGATGGCAAGTGTTCAAATATTACCAAAAACTGTCAAGTATATTTTGGAAAAAGGAGTTGGTGGTGAATGGCTTGGATGTAAACTAAGGTAGCATAATAAAGCTCGATAAACGTTGTGTATATAAATAACCCAACCTGCACATATGGGGAAAAAGGAAAATGACGACGTTTTGGTCCGTTCAGGATCCTTATCAGGACTTGATGAGGGTCCGAAATGGGCCGAAATGTCACTTTTTTATCTCATTTCATGCTGGTACAGTTGCTGGTTTCAAGTTTCGTTATTGTGATTTCCTCTGCATTTGTGTGTATACTTAGCGACGAGCCTCGTGGTGTTGAGGTCAGGGAGATGTGGTGTTTGGTGAGTGTAGCCGAGCAAGCACAAAGACACACAGGGAAGAGTGACTTACCTATAGTAGTGATGACGGTGAGGGAGTAGAGGAAGGAGCCAGCGAAGGTCCACTGGTAGGATGCTTGAGCTGTGGTGGGCGCCGGGTTGGGCGCAGGTTGTTGCTCGTGCAGTCTGGTCAGCAACTTCTCACTGAACTTGAGCAGCTCCTGTTCTGCAACTCGGGTCCAATTGTCGCGGTACAGGATGTTGAGAGACTCTGTGATAGTCCACAAGTGCTCGACTGTCTCGTGACGGAGTCCGCGCGCGTGTTGGCGGATGGACTCCATGACCGCCGAGTCCCGGGGAGGGGCCGGATGGTCGTTGTGTGGGTCGAGCTGTAGTGCCATGTCCCCACCTTCGATGGTGGTGAAGAGGAAGGCGCCGGCCACGGTGTACAGGAGCACCAGGGCACACACGCCAATGTTGGAACACAGCATGGACACCAGGCGAGAACAGCAGATTGAACATCGCCCAAGGGAGCGCGATGACCGCTGATTATACTGGAGCGCCGTCAGATCCCCGCTTCTGTGGCCGTCCATGGCTACTGCTGTCAGCACACACCACCCCCCACGGAGTGTCCCGCCTCACCTACACACCCTCACTATACACACACTGCCCATCGCTCCACTCTCCAGGTGGCCGGGACGCCATGGTGGTCCTCGTACTATCAGGCCGCAGCTGGTAATGTTGCATGTGGCGGAGCTCCACTGTGCTGGCAGTGTTGGTCCGCTCTTATATTGCGCAAACAAACTTTTTTAATGAGAGTTGTCTCTCCACACTATGGAGCTCGGGAGGCCTGACTCTTTGCCTGACTCTCGCAGTCTGTATCACCACTATATATATATATCACAAACTTTTCAAACCTTCTGAGTTGATGAAAATATGTAGTGTTTTCGTAATCTGTTGAAAAATAAAATATTAGACAAAAATATCATTATGTACAATTATAATTTCACAAGTTTATGTAAACTCGAACGATATTTGTAAAATTAATTTCGTAATATTTAATTGTTCAATGATTATGGTACTATATTGGCCGGCATATAGACGACTATAATCATTTCTGAAAATAAAAATATTTGTCATCATACATTTATGGTAAGTGATGTTCAAATGGTTTGTTGGAGATGTGGAGGCCAGATGTTTAGGGCTAGTCTCACCATAGTGCCCAGGGTGACTGTTGGTTGCCCACGGATGGACACCCAACAGTCACTCTGGTGTCATTTGCATGTAGTGGGAAATAATACCAATTTCCAATTTCTCTGAATTCCAAGCTCCATCCTCACTAAAATTGATCGAGCATATTATTTTTCACCCTGGCCTCAGGGAGGAGGTACCCTGGAGGTAATCACTTCAAAACTACCATGTAATTAGTGCTATTATCTGCTCCCTGACCATGGTTAGGTTAGGCTTCAGTACATTTGGTTACGTTAATATGGTGAATTATTCTCAATTATGTGACATGAAATTAAAAAACTATTTGAGTATCCCCTAAATGTTCATTTACAGACAAGCAAATTCTTCAGTTTCAAAGAAACGGAGTTAAGCATAGAATTTTATATTTTAAACCAACGATTTATAATAAAGCTATAACTTGAGAATATTCGCTGTTTAGGACAAAGGTTCACTTATCATTTTACAAGTAGACTGTTATTGGACTCATAATATGCTCTCAGACCATCACAAACATCTAGATAACTATCCAGGTGGTGTGAGAATGGAGCCCCGAGGACGGGCTCCTCCTACATGATTAAATGATAGTTCATCTTATGGAATTTATTGATGATTAGAGCTGAGTTAAGATGATTACAGTAATGACGGGAAAGTAGTGAATGGTAGGGAAGGTGGTGGTGGAGAGGGAAGGTGGTGCAGGAAAGGCAAGGTTGGGAAGGGTTCTTGAGGTTATCTTGAGATGATTTCGGGGCTTTAGTGTCCCCGCGGCCCGGTCCTCGACCAGGCCTCCACCCGCAGGAAGGAGCCCGTGACAGCTGACTAACACCCAGGTACCTATTTTACTGCTAGGTAACAGGGGCATAGGGTGAAAGAAACTCTGCCCATTGTTTCTCGCCGGCGCCCGGGATCGAACCCGGGACCACAGGATCACAAGTCCAGTGTGCTGTCCGGTCGGCCTACCGGCTCCCATGGGTAAGGAAGGTGGTGAAGGGCCTCCATCACCCTAGCACCACCAGGCACCTCAACCAGCACAGTATAGTGATGGTGGTGAAGGGCCCTCCATCACCCTAGCACCACCAGGCACCTCAACCAGCACAATATAGTGATGGTGGTGAAGGGCCCTCCATCACCCTAGCACCACCAGGCACCTCAACCAGCACAATATAGTGATGGTGGTGAAGGGCCCTCCATCACCCTAGCACCACCAGGCACCTCAACCAGCACAGTATAGTGATGGTGGTGAAGGGCCTCCATCACCCTAGCACCACCAGGCACCTCAACCAGCACAATATAGTGATGGTGGTGAAGGGCCTCCATCACCCTAGCACCACCAGGCACCTCAACCAGCACAGTATAGTGATGGTGGTGAAGGGCCTCCATCACCCTAGCACCACCAGGCACCTCAACCAGCACAATATAGTGATGGTGGTGAAGGGCCCTCCATCACCCTAGCACCACCAGGCACCTCAACCAGCACAGTATAGTGACGGTGGTGAAGGGCCTCCATCACCCTAGCACCACCAGGCACCTCAACCAGCACAATATAGTGATGGTGGTGAAGGGCCTCCATCACCCTAGCACCACCAGGCACCTCAACCAGCACAATATAGTGATGGTGGTGAAGGGCCCTCCATCACCCTAGCACCACCAGGCACCTCAACCAGCACAGTATAGTGATGGTGGTGAAGGGCCCTCCATCACCCTAGCACCACCAGGCACCTCAACCAGCACAATATAGTGATGGTGGTGAAGGGCCTCCATCACCCTAGCACCACCAGGCACCTCAACCAGCACAATATAGTGATGGTGGTGAAGGGCCTCCATCACCCTAGCACCACCAGGCACCTCAACCAGCACAATATAGTGATGGTGGTGAAGGGCCCTCCATCACCCTAGCACCACCAGGCACCTCAACCAGCACAATATAGTGATGGTGGTGAAGGGCCTCCATCACCCTAGCACCACCAGGCACCTCAACCAGCACAATATAGTGATGGTGGTGAAGGGCCTCCATCACCCTAGCACCACCAGGCACCTCAACCAGCACAGTATAGTGATGGTGGTGAAGGGCCTCCATCACCCTAGCACCACCAGGCACCTCAACCAGCACAGTATAGTGATGGTGGTGAAGGCCCTCCATCACCCTAGCACCACCAGGCACCTCAACCAGCACAATATAGTGATGGTGGTGAAGGCCCTCCATCACCCTAGCACCACCAGGCACCTCAACCAGCACAATATAGTGATGGTGGTGGACCAAGAGCATGCGTCCAGCCCCCCCCCCCCCCCCCCCATGGTTCAGACCAGACCTTCCACCGGGCAAAGCTCGCTCGCTTCTAGCGGCTAAATCATCAAATTCGCATTTGCGTGTGTGCGTGTGCGCGCGCTGCGGGCTTCCCCCCGCAGCTATTTGCTCCTTGATCTTGTTAACTGGGGCCCCTCGGGACCCCTCGTGCCCTGGATGTCACCGCAAATTTTCAAGAAAACTTTTCGAATCTCTATTTCACTTTTATTGCAATATGTTGCTGTTGGTTCTTGCCTGTTCTTAGAAGAGGCTTTACAGTTATGTCGCGGCTTTCACAATTACTCACTATTACTACGCTATCTTCACTATTACTCCTGTACTCACCCAGGTGAGTACAGGAGTACAATGGTACAATGGCATTGAGGAGTACAATGATGACTTCTGACTCCAGGTAGCAGGCTGAGAGCTTTCCCTGCCCATTGCTCATGGTAAGCCTTACACCGCTATTTGACTTGGAACACAACCTGCCCGTATCTTTACAACCAGGTTGCCGATTATTGTTCTGTAAACAGGAGCGAACAGTTCATAATCGGTGTCCGGTCGAACCTGCCTGACCAGGGCTCGAAACCGATCGAAATCGGTAGCGAGGCAGGTTGCCACTCAGCCAGTCTCTTACGTCATACTGTTAGATGATGATGTTCACTGTTGATGTTCTTCACTGTTGCGGGATGTTCTTCACTGTTGCGGGATGTTCTTCACTGTTGCGTGATGTTCTTCACTGTTGCGTGATGTTCTTCACTGTTGCGTGATGTTCTTCACTGTTGCGGGATGTTCTTCACTGTTGCGTGATGTTCTTCACTGTTGCGGGATGTTCTTCACTGTTGCGGGATGTTCTTCACTGTTGCGTGATGTTCTTCACTGTTGCGGGATGTTCTTCACTGTTGCGTGATGTTCTTCACTGTTGCGTGATGTTCTTCACTGTTGCGGGATGTTCTTCACTGTTGCGTGATGTTCTTCACTGTTGCGTGATGTTCTTCACTGTTGCGTGATGTTCTTCACTGTTGCGTGATGTTCTTCACTGTTGCGTGATGTTCTTCACTGTTGCGTGATGTTCTTCACTGTTACGTGATAATGTTCACTGTTGCGGGATGTTCTTCACTGTTGCGTGATGTTCTTCACTGTTACGTGATGTTCTTCACTGTTACGTGATAATGTTCACTGTTATATGATATTATTAACTGTTACGTAATTACATTCAGTGTTATGTGATATCGTTCACTGCTACTTAATATTTTTCACTTTCGCATGGCATTGTTCACTGTTATATAACAGTATTCACTGTAATGTGATTATGTAACATTTTTCACTTGTAATGACGCAATGTTTAGCCTGTGTGGCTTTACGAAGTGGGTTAAGTTGGAATTATTTATTATATTGTAATAAGATACTTGGGGGTCACAGAGCTGGAGCTCTACCCCAGGCACTGGCTTCTAGTAACCAGGGGCGAGGGGCCAGATTCACGAAGCAGTTACGCAAGCACTTACGAACCTGTACATCTTTTCTCAATCTTTGGCGGCTTTGTTTACAATTATTAAGCAGTTAATGAGCTCCGAAGCACGACGAGGCTGTTTATAACAACAGTTGATTGGGAAGTTTTTCGTGTTTCGAAACTGTTTAATAAATGTAACCAAAGCACGTCAAAGAAGAAGATGTAGACGCTCGTAAGTGCTTGCGTAGCTGCTTCGTGAATCTAGTCCCAGTACTTTAGGCAATGCTAGTCTAGAAATCGGCGTTGCTGTAATTATTATTCAATACGTGTCATTTTACTCTGGATATAAATAGTTTATATTTTATCATAATGGTACTTTAATTTGCTAAACCGTACTATATAAATTTGTATATTTATTGTAAATAATCCTGGGGCCTATTTAACGGTTTCGTCGATTCCGTAATAAATGCGATGTATTATTAGGTCGTAGGAGGAGTAAGAGGAGAAGGGACAGCGCCTCAGTCCTTCAGGAAGTGGATGATAATGTGAACAAATGAGAAAATATGATGATTGAAGGGATAAAAAAAGATTAGCGATGGAAATAGCTCTAAGGCGCGCTATTACGATCGTCGAATCACGTGACAAGCGCCATTAAGGTGAGACTCCTCTATCACAGAGACGCTGTGGTGGCTGCTCCCACTTAGGCCCTTCTTTCACGCTTCTCGAAAAGAACGTAATTGCTAATGAACTTTGGTCTAAATAGGGTCCTCAACGGGTATGGGTTAACGAACACCTAACGAATATGGATTAAACGCACCAACGAGTACGGGGTAACGAACACGCACCAACGAGTACGGGTTAACGAACACGCACCAACGAGTACGGGTTAACGAACACGCAC
Organism: Procambarus clarkii; assembly: GCF_040958095.1. Taxonomy (NCBI): domain Eukaryota; kingdom Metazoa; phylum Arthropoda; class Malacostraca; order Decapoda; family Cambaridae; genus Procambarus; species Procambarus clarkii. The sequence continues at coordinate 50,261,394 of NC_091166.1, read as the reverse complement.
CAACGAACACGGCTCGGCGAACACACACCTGCAACGCGCGTGTGTGTGGCTTAAATAATGAGCTGTGAGCAAATCTGTGTTACCAGTTCCCAAACTGCGGTGACGTGTGGCTGTAAACACAACGCCAGTCACTCGGAAAGATTGTCACTGGGAATCGACTGTAGCCTCTTGAAATAACCGCCCCGGACTCCTTTGGACTACGGGCTCACCATAGCCCGTGCTACTTGGAACTTATTGTTCCAGGAAGCGAATCTTTAACAACAACAACAAACTCGGACTCTCAGAGTGGTGGTACGTGCTCCCCACACCACCCCCTTCACACTCACTCGCACGCACGCACGCACGCAAACATACACGCACGCAAGCACATATACATTCTATATGTATATATGGAACCTGTACATCACTTGATGTGGATAAATGCCTGTCACAGGGCTGACAGCTGAGGGGATAGCGCTTCGGATTCGTAGTCCTGAGGTTCCGGGTTCGATTCCTGGTGGAGGGGGAAATAAATGGGTAGAGTTTCTGTCACCCTGATGCCCCTGTTTATCTAGCAGAAAATAGGTATCTGGGAGTTAGCTGCTACGGGATGCTTCTTGGGGATGGGAGGGGGGTGTAACGAAAAGGAGGCCTGGTCGAGAACCGGGCCGCGGGGACACTAAGCCCCGAAATCATCTCGACGATAACTTCAAACAATAAGATGGTTTCAGAGGCCGTACCAAGGAGCCCAAGCTGATCCCATACAATCACAACTAGGTGAGCACACACACACACACACACACACACACACACACACACACACACACACACACACACACACACACACACACACACACACACACACACACACACACAATCTTCCAGCTCACGTCGCTGGAAGACAGAAGAGCTCTGGAAGATATTATCACGTACAAAATTCTCAGGGGAATTGCCAGGGTGGACAAGAATGGATTATTTAACACGGGTGGTACACGAACAAGGGGACACAGGTGGAAGCTGAGTACCCATGTGAGTCACAGAGGCATTAGAAAGAACCTTTTCAGTGTCAGAGTAGTTAGTAAATGGAATGCATTAGGCAGTGATGTAGTGGAGGCTGACTCCATACACAGTTTCAAATGTAGATATGATAGAGCCCAGTAGGCTCAGGAACCTGTACATCAGTTGATTGATGGTTGAGAGACGGGACCAAAGAGCCAGAGCTCGATCAATATAATGTACTGTCTATCACCTAATGAATATCAACACTAACCACCACATCCACCCACCATCACAACTACTAACATCTTCCACAACAACCACAATCACCATTCCATTCACAACCATCAATCACAACTCCAAGCATCGTCCACAACCACCACCCACCAAAACCACCCACCACCACAACCACTACCCACCACAACCACCACCCACCACAACCACTACCCACCACAACCACTACCCACCACAACCACTCACCACAACCACCACTAACCACAACCACAACCACCACAACCACTACCCACCACAACCACTCACCACAACCACCACTAACCACAACCACCACAGTGGAGAACAAGGACCTTTCACCAGCTTACAGCCATCAAAGCTTAACTTTGCCCGTGAAGCCAACTTATAATGGCTCTCGTCAGGCAAGTATTGCTTCAACACATTGTCTTTGTCACTGTGTTGTCTCTCTCTCTCTTGTGTCCCGGGGTTTGTGTTTCTTGATGTGTTCCGTCGCTTGTGTTGCCTTGTTGTTCTTACCTATGGGTGTCTACGGTGGAGTGAGGTGTAGCTCATGTCCCGCCTGCCGCCCGTCTTGTACCTGCTGCTTTATACGTGAAATATTCTGACGTTCGAATCCCCCCCACCACCCACATCCTCTCCAATGGTACGTCGTATTTTGACGTATAAATCTGCTAAGGTCAAAAAAAGGCCTCGCAAAAATTGACCGGAGGTCCCGTTTTCTATTCGTGGGTCCTCAGTTAGCTAACATAGTACATATATGTACTATACTACTGAGTTGATGAACTCCCCCCCCCCCCCACCATCAAGACTGTTCCTCTCGCTGTCCCACTTAGGTAAATGTTATGGTTTAAATCGGGAATTTGATTAAATTTGCTATGCTGTTTATGCCTGGTAATATGTTATTTTGCTCCGGAAAACTTGGGAATAACTGGAAACTTTTTTTTCTTATTAAGGCTACTCAATAGCTTGGTCGATAGAGCTTCGTGCCCCACACACACACACGCGTGCGACCGCTATTCTTTTGCTGTTTATGTCTTTATTTGTACTAATTTTATGGTTATTCGTTTTTTTTATATTTTTACACTTTTGGGGGCTTATTTTCCTCGTGTATATTCTTTTATTGTATTATGTGGTTTTATTTTAATATATGTATATTTGTGTAATGGATATTTTTCATATTTTTTTATTATTAAACTTTTCTTGTTTTATTTGGTTTTGTACTTTTTTGTAGGTAAATTTTTTGCAGTATTTTCACTTTTATTTAACAAAAAGGACAACCTCAATAGCCTGGTAGCTGCGAGCAAGAAGGGCACCAGTGTTTAAGAGCGAGTAAACTTGCGTTTTAATTTGAGAACTTTTGTCCATTATTGGTGGCCTGAACGACTGTATTAAGGCCGAGCGTGTTCGTATACAACTGCTGTATGGTGTATTTTTTAAAAAATAAACTCCATTTATGATGTTGAATTACGTGGATATATATATATATATATATATATATATATATATATATATATATATATATATATATATATATATATATATATATATATAATATATATATATTTTCACGCAATGTATGTTTTTGTGTATTAAATGGGACTAGTGGTGACCCTTGAATGATGTTGTATGATGTATAGAATGTTATACAGAAGTGTTGTGTATAACATTATAGGGTGTTGATGTTCTATGTCCACCATGATGTTGTACACACCTATATTTAACCTCTGTAATAAATGTTCCCGTCATACAGACACGCTGCCAATCATCAACCTTTTGATTGGAAAAATGTTTCGATAAACATTTAAATATTGGTGAAGCCTCATCGCTCCACTGTGTCTTTTGAACGTGCATTAAAAGTGAGCGATAAGCTAAACGCTCTCGTTAACTACCAACGGAACAGTCGCACGATTAATTCCCTATCATTACCGTCCGATTCACATTTAGATGATTGGGGGCACAAATAAATAATTGTTTTCCTCTTTTTTTTTGCAACTATATATGAGGGGGGGGGCCGGGGTATATTTGCCCTGGGTCAGTTTGGTCTATGTCTCGCTTCGTGGCGTTATATAAGGTATATGTGTATAAGGAAGGGGGGAAGAGCGCCAAGCCATTACGACTATATAGCATTGGGAAGGGGTCAGGATTAGGATTTGGGATGGGACGGAGGGAGGGGGAAGGAATGGTGCCCAACCACTTGTGGACGGTCGGGGATTGAACGCCGCCTTGCGTGACGCGAGACCGTCGCTCTACCGTGCAGCCCAAGTGGTTGGGCTGAAGTGTACAAGTGGATGAAAGATTATAATAAAGTATGACCAAACCACACATCAGAAGATGGAAACAAAAACGATGTTTCGGTCCGTCTTGGACCATTATTGTCACACACTTGAGAATGGTCCAAGATGGACCATTAATGTGTAGTGTCTTAATTAATATATTTCGCCATTGTATATTTCAACAAGAGGGCTTGTATATATAATATATGGATTGTATATTCAACGTTGTATATTTATTTTATGGGGCCTGACGGCTGAGTGGACAGCGCTCGTGGTTCGTAGCCCTAAGGGTCAGGGTTCGATCCCCGGCGGAGACGGAAATAAAAGGACAGAGTTTCTTTCATCCTGATGGGCCTGTTCACCTAGCAGTGACTAGGTACCTGGGAGTTAGACAGCTGCTACGGGCTGCTTCCTCTGTGTGTGTGTGAAAATTAGGATTAAGGACTTGCCCGAAACACTATGCGTGCTATTGGCTGTACAAGAATGTAAGTATTCTTTTTATCTTGTATTATATATATATATATATATATATATATATATATATATATATATATATATATATATATATATATATATATATATATATATATATATATATATGTCGTACCTAATAGCCAGAACGCACTTCTCAGCCTACTATTCAAGGCCCGATTTGCCTAATAAGCCAAGTTTTCCTGAATTAATATATTTACTATAATTTTTTTCTTATGAAATGATAAAGCTACCCTTTTCTCTATGTATGAGGTCAATTTTTTTTTATTGGAGTTAAAATTAACGTAG
>NC_091166.1:50244614-50254614 GCF_040958095.1 Procambarus clarkii | reverse complement strand
TTGGTGGTGTTGTATGAGCATTGGTGGTGTTGTATGAACATTCGTAGTGTTGTGTGAACATTCAGCCTGCGGGCTGTACAGTAGTTCAAAATGTTAACGGTAGTTCAGACAGTTATCAAGTAGTTCTTCCAGTCATCGAGTAGTTCCACAACAACGACCCTTCCACATATAAGAAATCCACCAAAAAAGCCTCTGAACTCCAAAATTTACGCTCGTTAATCTCCCCCCCCCCCCCATTGGGCCCCCCAATGGGGGGCGGGGAAACCCCATTGGGCCTGATACGCCAGGCTGCTATCAACTCCGCTTTCATTAAGATTGAGAATCAATCATTTTGAGTCAATTTTGTAATAAATCAATTTTTTCATTATGCGGACCAGCAAAAATATCTTGAATTTTCTTTGCGGTTCTGGGAAGGACTTAATGAGGAAGGGGGGCGGGGGGGGGGGACTTGGTGTGAGGGAGGACTTGGTGTGGGGGAGGACTTGATGTGGGGGAGGATTTGGTATGGGGAGGACTTGATGTGGGGGAGGACTTGTGGTGGGGGAGGACTTGATGTGGGGAAGGACTTGATGTGGGGGAGTACTTGATGTGGGGGAGGACTTGATGTGGGGGAGGTCAACAGAACCATCAACAACAGGAACAACAGGAGCAGAGAACTTAAGGCTCGTCAACAGAACCATCATCAACAACAGGAACAACAGAACCATCATCAACAACAGAACCATCAACAACAACAGGAACAACAGAACCCTCAACAACAGGAGCAGAGAACTAAAGGCTCATCAACAGAACCAACAACAGCACAGCCGTGCCTCCTCCACGTATCCCACGCCAGGACGAGCAGCTGTCCTACACTGAAAGTGAGCACACAGGAGAACTACGCGAGTATACCCTTCACAAATACATTTCTCTGTCTATTTGCGCTTCGCAGCCTATTGTTCTCTCAATTTTGTTTTGCCTAATAACATTTTCAATGGTCGAATTTCGTGCGCTACTCAAACGTCCGGATATTTGAAATTACAAGCAAAATATTTTCAAATAAATAATATACACACAAAAATTGATCTCCCTTGAGCACAATGGTGAGGCTTCCAATTTCCTAGGTCGGTGCATTCCCAATCAAAAATGGAATTGAAATCCTGGTAAATTTTCACATTAATGCTACGGATAGACGTCAAATGCAATATATCGCAACCCGGGGTGTGGTGGGGGACTGATGCAGGAGTTATTTGCAACATGTATCGTTGTTTTCAGTTTGGTCTTTACCGCGCGATGGTCTTGAAGAGAACAGGAATGGAACAGATGATGGGGGACCGTAACAGGGAAGAAAGGATTAAGTTGTTTCGCCAGGCGAGTGGCCCTGGACGCCTGAAGGAGCCCATTGGCCAGATGGCGTAGCCAATAAGAGGCAGTTAATATGCTGTCAGAACCTGGGGACAGATTCACGAAGCAGCTACGCAAGCACTTACGAACCTATACATTTTTCCTCAATCTTTGGCGGCTTTGTTTACAATTATTAAACAGTTAAGGAGCTCCGAAGCACCAGGAGGCTGTTTATATCAATAGCAACAGTTGATTGGGAAGTTTTCATGCTTGTAAACTGTTTAATAAATGTAACCAAAGCCGTCAAAGATTGAGGAAAGATGTGCACGTTCGTAAGTGCTTGCGTAACTGCTTCGTGAATCTGGCACCTGACACTCACCAGCAGGGAGTAGACCCGGTCTACGGCTACTAGATCTACATCTACTAGTAGATGTATCTGTCACCTTTATCTTGCCCGTCTACCATATATTTGTCAGCATTCATTTGCATTTGCCAATTTTTCTACCATTTCAAAAGTCTGTTTAGATTGTCTTGAATTACGGGCTATTCGTGCCCGTGCCACCTCTTGGGTGGCTTAATCTTCATCAGTCAATCAATCAATCATCTTGAAGTGATGTTGAGTCTCTTGAGTTTATTTTCCGCCTCATTTTCGTATCGTCTGCAAATTAACAAATACTGTTGCTCAATCCTGAATCTCAATTGTTTATATATATATATATATATATATATATATATATATATATATATATATATATATATATATATAATATATATATATATATATAATATATATATATATATAATATATATATATATAATATATATATAATTATATATATATATATAATATTATTATAAACAAGAGAGGTCTCAGGACAGAGCCTTGGGGAACTCCACCTACAACCGGTTCCCACTCAGATTTAACTCTTTGTACCAACTCTTTGGGTCCTTTGATATAACTAAGCTCTTATCCAATTTAAGATAGCGGTCTCAACACCATGAGCCTCTATCTTACTGATTAGGAGCTGCCTCGTATGGGCCAATAGGCCTTCTGCAGTTATCTTTGTTTTTATGTTCTTATGTCTTTTGTGAGCCACAGTCTCGAAAGTCTTGATACAGTGAAGCTACACAACCAAACAATCCATTACCGTATCAACTGCCAGTTAAGTTGGAGTAGAATGAGTCAATTTGTCATGAGTGAGCGGCTCACGCTGTAAATCATTTATTAATCTATAACGAGAGTCGAGTTACACAACTTGATAATGGTCCGGGACGGACCGAAACGTCGTCGTTTCTCCATTTTCCGGTGAGTGGTTTGGTCATTATATCTCCATCAGCGTTATTGTGACTCGTCGTCGTGTTGCTACACAATAGTTATATCCCGCCAAACACACACACCGAAACTACGACGTTGGTACAACGTTCGAACAAGTTTTAACACCTTACCAGTTATAAGAACCAATATAGCAAGTTGTAACAACGTTCTAATACGTCATAAACACGTTAAGCCAAGATGTAACAACTTTATTACAAGTTGTAACAAGCGGAAAATAAAGACAGTTTCGGTTTGTGTTTCCAGGGTATAGCGAGCTGTGTGCAGCATCCCTGGTGGTTCTCAGCGCTGTGACCCCCATTCCAGTCTGAGCTTCACATTAGACTCCATATTTACACAATACGTCACTTGACCCTTGACCTGTGACGTCAAGTCAAGGGCACTTCAGCCACCTCTTGTTATTTGTCGTAATTGTGATTGGCTGATGTTCTTGTTGCCAGGATTTAATGCTTTCAGCTTTATTTTTTATGTAGTTTTAATCGTTACCTAATAATATGAGTTTTATTTTTAATTAACAAGTTGAGACATACACTAAATATTGCATTTTATTCCCCCCCCTCCCCTCTCGCACACACACACAGACGCAACAGCCGTCTATTGCAATCTACGTTGTAGATTGCATTAGACGTTGCAATCTACAACGTCTATTTGCATTACCTGGTAATTTATTACCTCAACCAACTACGCTATTCCCAAACCTGTTCTTACCCCAAGTCTTTCCCTGACTCTAAACTTATTTCTCTCCATTGTTTCGTGTTGAAATATTCACGTTCGTATCTTTATTATACAATTGTTAGGAATATCAATACCATTAGTCCTGTCCCAGTTACAGGGAAAACAGCTTTCCTCTTCCCTAAGCTTCCATCTTGGTAAGCTTGACCCCTGAGCCTTTCCATCTTGGTAAGCTTGACCCCTGAGCCTTTCCATCTTGGTAAACTTGACCCCTGAGCCTTTCCATCTAAGTAAACTTGACCCCTGAGCCTTTCCATCTTGGTAAGCTTGACCCCTGAGCCTTTCTATCTTGGTAAACTTGACCCCTGAGCCATTCCACCTTGGTAAACTTGACCCCTGAGCCTTTCCATCTTGGTAAACTTGACCCCTGAACCATTCCATCTTGGTAAGCTTGACCCCTGAGCCTTTCCATCTTGGTAAGCTTTATTTGGTAAGCTTGGTAAGCTTTGGCAAGCTTGGTAAGCTTACTTGGTAAGCATTACTTTCCAGTTCCCAACTTGTATTTGCGCGTTTCCACAGGTTCTTTCTTTCTCTCCGATAGTTAATGGCGTCGGGGGGGTAAAATACGGACCTACTCTCGCCGTTGTTAGCGCCAGTTTGAAAGTATTATCGTGATAACTTTCTCTGAGGTACAATTCTCAAGTGTTCTACGTTATCAACATGGAATACGTTATCGCCGCGTACTTGGTAATGAAAATACACGAGGTTATCGAAATTTATTTGCCAAAATTAATTTGGCTTTCCAAATGTTATATATATTGTTAAATCAATTTGGGTTGATAGTTTAGATACGTTGCTTCCCATATTTGCTGGCTGTGATAGCAATTGACAGCCTTTATATTACTGTGATATCAATTGACAGCCTTTATATTACTGTGATATCAATTGACAGCCTTTATATTACTGTGATATCAATTGACAGCCTTTATATTACTGTGATATCAATTGACAGCCTTTATATTACTGTGATATCACTTGACAGCCTTTACTGTGATATCACTTGACAGCCTTTATATTACTGTGATATCACTTGACAGCCTTTACATTACTGTGATATCACTTGACAGCCTTTACATTACTGTGATATCAATTGACAGCCTTTACATTACTGTGATATCAATTGACAGCCTTTACATTACTGTGATATCAATTGACAGCCTTTACATTACTGTGATATCACTTGACAGCCTTTACTGTGATATCACTTGACAGCCTTTATATTACTGTGATATCACTTGACAGCCTTTACATTACTGTGATATCAATTGACAGCCTTTACATTACTGTGATATCAATTGACAGCCTTTATATTACTGTGTCAGCGTACCTAGATGAAATAAAAGTTCTTCCTGTCTTAAAGACGACACAGAGTCCAAGACATAACGATTACTAATATAGAATTCTACACCATTGTTCGGGACAGAACTAGGCTCGTGACTCCCTCGTGATAGTGTGTTAAAAATCCCAATAGAGCCTCTATGGGGTTAGCGAGTGTACATAAGTGTAGTGGTGTAGAGAGGCCAGAGGTGGTACTGGACTGAGACGCAGGTGTAAGAGGGCTCACCAAGATGGCCCTCGTGTGGACCTAAGGTGGGAAAAGTAATCACAGATTCTTAATTGCTAGGGTGACCTATTTTCAGGGAAACGCTGGCCTTTGTCCCCATTAATTGATGTATTCCAATCAGATCAGTATTAAGATTGGAATGGGTCTAGAGAACATGAGAGCTTTTGAGTGGTACACCAGAAGGGAACTATCAGGGGGGGGGGAAAGCGCCAAGTCATTACGACTATATAGCACTTGGAAGGGGTTAGGATAAGGATTTGGGATGGGACGGGGGGAAAGGAATGGTGCCCCAACCACTTGGACGGTCGGGGATTGAACGCCGACCTGCATGAAGCGAGACCGTCGCTCTACCGTCCACCCCAAGTGGCTGGGTACACCAGAGTAGGCCACGTTTGAGAGTGGATAAGAGCCAGAGTGGAGCAGCGTGTGTGTGAGAGTGCGCGCACTAAGAATGAACAAGTGAGGCTCATATTGGTTTTTGGCCAGAGGAAGGTGGGTGTTAATCCGGACCTCTTCTTTAAAAGGTCCCGTGTAACGCGCACAAGGGACAACACCTTCAAGCTCAACACGTCACAATGTACAACACAAAACACATGTGCCTTTTCACCCATAGGTAACAAACCCATAGAATTACCTACCCATCGAAGCCGTAAATGCCAGAAATCCAGGTCGAGGTATTCAGGTGAAAGTCCTGAGCCTATATGACTATAAAACAATAAAAATCCAGATCAGAATTTGATGAAATAAATCCTCAGGGACCCTTGACAAGCCGCCGGCTTCTTTTTCCCGTCGAGACCACTAAAGAAAGAGAGAGAGAGAGAGAGAGAGAGAGAGAGAGAGAGAGAGAGAGAGAGAGAGAGAGAGAGAGAATAGTTCACAGGTAAATTAAACTATTAATATTCTTCTCTTGTTTATCACTCTGTTCATTGTCTTTCCTTTTCTACTTAAGTGCAAGCTCATCAGTTTCCTGTCCGCTTTTCTACTTAAAAAGGTCTTCCCCCACAACCCCCCCCCCCTTCAACCTCACAACAACCTCTCCCCCCACGCCTCCTAAAGTCTCATATCCCAGAATCTTCTATTCCTTGTCTCCGTCAACCCCAGATGGAATCATGTGAGTCGTGATCCCCTTCCTGGCCACCAGCAGGAGGCGCTTGGAACCCTCTTGACCCTCTCCCTCTCTCCTGGGGCTGTGGGTGATGCCTGTGGTGTATAGTGGGACTTTGGGTGGTGATTGTTGTGGTGATGTGAGATTGTGGCTATATGGGCCTGCTGATATTGATGATTATTATGCTGTGATAATATTGTTGGATGGTGAAGCTGTTACCACCATCATCATCGTACCAACACAATCACCAACACTACAATCTTATTAAGACTCTGAGCATTTCTGGTGGTCTTTTTAGTAAGGTATAAGGAGCTTGACCCCTCAAGTTACCCAGCCTCCCCCTCCTCAAGCTGAGGGGGGTGGGGGGTGGTTAACCACAAACCCCCCCCCCCCTGGCTCTAATCCTTCTTTAAAACCCAAGATATCTCAGAATTACTATCATCTGGCCTCCAGAGAGGACAGGATATCGCGATTTACATATTTTTTTCAACCCCCAACGACCCTCCATCCCCCCCCCTCGCTCTGATGGAAGATTGGAATAATCAGGTCTGTTTGTCTTTCTGTTTTCGTGTCTGGTTTTGCCTTTTTACTCTATGGTTGTCCACCTGTTTGTTTGGCTGTAAGTTGTCGGGAATATGGGTAAAATATGTTATTGTTTGGTTTCCATTATTTGTTGAGTTTTAGATTTATGGGATCAAGCTGTTGATGGATTTATTTGGTGGTTATTGTGAGGGATATCTGAATGTTAACCTTGTTGATTGATGGTGGTCAGTGTGTGGATGTTGACTGTGTTGGGTGGTGAGTGTGTGGATAGTGACTGTACGGGGTGGAGTAGTGGCATGACACGATTAAAAAATATCTTGAGGGACCAATATGTCTCTCAGTTACCCTGTGATTCATCATCCATCTGGCTTTTCCTGTAAACAATTTTCTCTCCATATATTCCCTCCTCTAGAAACAAAATAATAATCAAAATGACATGCTTGCAATGTGTTGAATCACTGTAGTTTTCATCAGTCTAAACATACTCAGTCTACCTCTGGAACTGTTATCATCATCTTTATTGGCCTTCTTACTTGTGCTCAATATCTGCCCAGCCTCATAGTTGTGTTTGCCATGTTTACATATTGATACTGTTTGAAGCTATCTCGTGTGTTTAAAGCTATGACACGTATTTGAAGGGGTATAATCTGGAGTAACGGACGAACATAGGCCAGTCGTTGTAGACCTACGTTAAATGCTTTAAGAAATATAAACCTATAACCTTTACCACCAAAAGGGAGCTTCATGAAACTGCACGAAGTCGGAAGTGAAATCGGAGATGTGATGTCCGTAGACTTTATATTTTACTCGAAAACGACAAACTAAATTCATTAGGGCTACGGTGATGGATATAGGACGGTAACATATATATATATATATATATATATATATATATATATATATATATATATATATATATATATATATATATATATATATATATATATATATATAGTTCTGTCTTGTGTTGAAAGTTTCTTTTCACCTCACCCAAACGCAGGTATAAAATCGAAGCTGTTTAAACTCTGTTCAGTTATAGTTGTGTCTGTGTAAACTAAAGTTTTTGAAAATGTAATAAGTTTTACGAAACGCGCTCAAGTGTCGCGTCAGACTAGAAATAAAAATGAATTTTGGAGAAAAAAAAAAAAAAAAAAAAAAATATATATATATATATATATATATATATATATAACTGAAAACTCACACCCCAGAAGTGACTCGAACCCATACTCCCACAACTGGTATGTACAGGGACGCCTTAATCCGCTTGACCATCACGACCGGACATAAGGAAGTGATAGCCGAGGCTATATGAACCACTTCCCCGCCGGCACTCGGATGGTAATCTTGGGCATAGCATTTTATCAAATCACCTCATTCTTTGGGGCACACGTGAGGAACACAAATGCAAACAAGCCTGAATGGTCCCCAGGACTATATACAACTGAAAACTCACACCCCAGAAGTGACTCGAACCCATACTCCCACAACTGGTATGTACAGGGACGCCTTAATCCGCTTGACCATCACGACCGGACATGCTATGCCCAAGATTACCATCCGAGTGCCGGCGGGGAAGTGGTTCATATAGCCTCGGCTATCACTTCCTTATGTCCGGTCGTGATGGTCAAGCGGATTAAGGCGTCCCTGTACATACCAGTTGTGGGAGTATGGGTTCGAGTCACTTCTGGGGTGTGAGTTTTCAGTTGTATATAGTCCTGGGGACCATTCAGGCTTGTTTGCATTTGTGTTCCTCACGTGTGCCCCAAAGAATGAGGTGATTTGATAATATGCTATGCCCAAGATTACCATCCGAGTGCCGGCGGGGAAGTGGTTCATATAGCCTCGGCTATCACTTCCTTATGTCCGGTCGTGATGGTCAAGCGTATTAAGGCGTCCCTGTACATACCAGTTGTGGGAGTATGGGTTCGAGTCACTTCTGGGGTGTGAGTTTTCAGTTGTATATAGTCCTGGGGACCATTCAGGCTTGTTTGCATATATATATATATATATATATATATATATATATATATATATATATATATATATATATATATATATATATATATATATAAATAAATAAATATAATGTTCCCCGCCCCTCTTCCTCCCTTACCCTTTTAAACCCTAGGAGGCTAAATAACCATAGTCCTATGTATAAAATCTAGGAAACATATAACTTAGGCCTATATATAAAACACCTAGGAGCCAAAATGCATAAGCTAAGCCTATATATGTTCGAAATTATCTTTTGAGAAAAAATTATTCCTGGACATTTGTATATGGAAACATTATTCTTAGGCCTACTAGTTAAATATGATGCAGCATCAACGGTTGCTGTTGTTGTTGCTCTGTTGATATTGTGCTGCTTCTGTTGCTCTGTTAATATTGTGCTGCTTCTGTTGCTCTGTTGATATTGTGCTGCTTCTGTTGCTGTATTTGCTGTTGCTGCTGTTCTGTTTGCTGTTGCTCTGTTGACATGGTTGCTGTTGCAGCAGATGCCGTTGCTGCAGTTGGCGTTACTGGTGATGAAGATGGCGATGTCGGCCGGTGCTTGAGCGCCAGCTGCTGTACTCCGCTTGAGGTTGAGCGGGAGGAGGTACTCTATCCACCGCTCGTAAAAACCCAGGCCAAGTGTGGGGTCCCGAGCCCCGAACCCCGCCCCGACCCTTGGCCTTCCTTCCGTCACCCCAGCAAGTAACAGTAGCATTAAGACGTGTTCCAGCAAGTAACAGTAGCATTAAGACGTGTCCCAGCAAGTAACAGTAACATTAAGACGCGTCCCAGCAAGTAACAGTAACATTAAGACGTGTTCCAGCAAGTAACAGTAGCATTAAGACGTGTCCCAGCAAGTAACAGTAACATTAAGACGTGTCCCAGCAAGTAACAGTAGCATTAAGACGTGTCCCAGCAAGTAACAGTAACATTAAGACGTGTCCCAGCAAGTAACAGTAGCATTAAGACGTGTCCCAGCAAGTAACAGTAGCATTAAGACGTGTCCCAGCAAGTAACAGTAACATTAAGACGTGTCCCAGCAAGTAACAGTAACATTAAGACGTGTCCCAGCAAGTAACAGTAACATTAAGACGCGTCCCAGCAAGTAACAGTAACATTAAGACGTGTCCCAGCAAGTAACAGTAACATTAAGACGTGTCCCAGCAAGTAACAGTAACATTAAGACGTGTCCCAGCAAGTAACAGTAACATTAAGACGCGTCCCAGCAAGTAACATTAAGACGTGTCCCAGCAAGTAACAGTAGCATTAAGACATATCAACAGTCAGCAAGTCGACTGTGGCAGGAGCAGAAGCAGGCATTCCGGCCCCTTTAAAGAATGCTGTCGCAGCGGTTTTTGGAGAATACTGAGTGTGGTGTACAGAGCATCAGAGCGCTCTCTCTCTG